>NC_053489.1:622621243-622921243 GCF_905171775.1 Rana temporaria | reverse complement strand
CTCTGGTGGTGGAGAAAGGGAGCAAATCTGTCCCAAGGTCTCGAGTGGATCCTGCCAGTGACCAGAACAGTCACAACAGATGCCAGCGGTTCAGGTTGGGGAGCATACTTGGGTCCCAAGTGGGTCCAGGGGACCTGGAGGAAAGAGGACGCTCTAAGATCCTCCAACTGGAGGGAGCTGAGAGCAGTAGAACTAGCGCTCAGAGCCTTTCAGGGGGAACTTCAGGGACAACATGTGAGAATCCGTTCGGACAATTCTCCAACAGTAGCCTACATCAACAGGCAGGGGGGTACAAGAAGTTGCTCCCTATGGCTTCTGGCAGAAGCTATCCTAAAGTGGGCCGAACTCAATATATTGTCCCTGTCTGCAACTCACTTGAAGGGAGATCAGAACCAGACAGCGGATTTCCTCAGCCGAACAACTCTGAAGGAAGGCAATTGGATCTTAAAACAGGAGGTATTCAACATGATTGTTCAGAGATGGGGAACACCATGCATAGACCTCTTTGCCTCGAAACACAATACCAAGACAAGGCTTTTCTTCTCCCTAAACAGATGGGACGGAGCGCTAGGAATAGACGCACTCGCCCAGAATTGGGCATTTTCAAGGTGCTATGCCTTCCCCCCTCCGGTCCTGATTCCGGCAGTTTTGAGGAAGTTGCAAGGGGAGAATACGATCCTCATCTTGATCGCTCCTTATTGGCCGAGGAGACCGTGGTTCTCCATCCTGAGGAACCTGGCAATAGAACCTCCTTGGATCCTTCCGGCCCAGACCGACCTTCTTTCTCAGGGTCCATTCTGCTGCCCTCACATAGACAGGTGGAACCTGGCAGCCTGGCTTCTGAGGAGTCATTGTTGAGGGGCAAGGGTTTTTCTGAGCGTCTAATTAAGACTCTCCTAAATTGTAGGAAAGTAGAAACTCAAAACATCTACTGTAAGGTGTGGAGACGTTTTAACATATGGTGCTCAGAAGGCTCCTTTGACGTTCGTAGTTCAGTGGCAGTGCTAGAATTCCTACAGTCAGGTGCAGACAAAGGTCTAGCACTTAGCACATTGAAAGGACAAGTTTCTGCGTTGAGCGTCTTTTTAGAAAAACAGCTAGCGTTAGACCCTTGGATAGCAAGGTTCTTCAAGGGTCTAAGTAGACAGAGGCCAGTTAGAACCTCTTCCCTTCCGGTTTGGAACCTCTCTTTGGTTTTACAGGCTCTTACAAAGGAGCCTTTTGAACCACTAGAATCTTGTTCTTTAAAACGAATTACCCTCAAAACGGTGTTTTTAGTGGCAATTACCACGGCAAGACGAGTCAGCGAACTCGAAGCCCTTTCCATCAGGGCCCCTTATTTTCAAGTTTTTCCGGACAGGGTTATTTTCAAAACCGATCCGGCCTTCTTGCCAAAGGTGGCTTCAAGATTTCATAGGAGCCAAGAAATCATCTTACCCACTTTTTGTTCTAATCCTGTGAGGGAACAGGAACGTTCATTTCATAATTTAGATGTTAGGAGGTGCATTCTCCAATACTTAGAATGCACTAGACAATTTAGAAAGTCAGAGTCCCTTTTTGTATTATTTTCAGGATCTAAGAAAGGATCCAGGGCGTCCAGAAGGTCTATAGCCAGATGGCTTAAATCGGCTATTGTTCAAGCTTATGAGTTAGGAGAGTCAGACCCCCCAGATGGGATCAGGGCACATTCCACTAGAGCGGCTGCAGCTTCACAGGCGGAATGGGCTGGTGCTTCTCCTGAGCAAATTTGTAAGGCTGCAACGTGGTCCAGCTTCAACACGTTTGTCAAGCACTACAGATTGGATCTGCTGTCAGCAAAGGACCAAGCCTTTGGTCGTAAAGTTCTGCAAGCAGTAGTCCCACCCTAAGGTAAGGTGCTCGCTTATCCTCTCTAAGGTGGCTGTCCTGAAAGACGATCCAGGGAAATATGGAGTTACTTACCGGTAACGTCCTTTTCCAGGAGTCTTTCAGGACAGCACCGGTACCCACCCAGGTACTGGACGTCTGAGGACTCATCACATAAGACCGTCAGGTAAGATTGTAATGTTTGTGTTGTATGACGTGTTCTTGTGTCTCCCCAGTTGGCCGGAGGTTCTCGTGATAAACTGAAGGGCCAGTGGGAGGATGAGGCTTAAATCTCTGATTGAAGGCGGTGTTTCCTGAGAGGGGAGGAGCCGGGATCTCTCTAAGGTGGCTGTCCTGAAAGACTCCTGGAAAAGGACGTTACCGGTAAGTAACTCCATATTTTTATTAAAACTGGTCACAGAACATCACACGCCACAGCAAACAATCAGGAAAATGCTAACGCGTTTCGCACTGTGCTTCAGTGCTTATTCATAAGCACTGAAGCACAGTGCGAAACGCGTTAGCATTTTCCTGATTGTTTGCTGTGGTGTGTGATGTTCTGTGACCAGTTTTAATAAAAAGGAACGTTTTTGGAGTGCGGCTGTCCCAGCTTCTTCTCTTCAATTTTGCATTAATTGCATTTCCGGCACCCACGGTTTGAATCCAGTGAGTAAAAGTTCCTTGGTTCATCTGAGCGGTTACTTTTCTTCTCATCTACTTTTTGAGGAGACTGAGGTCCTTTAACATTTTCTGGACGGACACAGCAGCATATTCTTGACAGTAGGGTATTGGCCTTCTATCAGGAGAGGACTAGGCAGAAACATATTAATACAACTTTAAAACTGTACAGTACTGCCCAGGAGGCGGAGCCTCTGGGTACAACCCCTCTCCCTGCACTTCTATACAAGGAATGGGAACGTCCGCAGAGGACCTTTTCGGTCCCCAAATGTATAGCGGTCCGTTATTCCTTTGAGGAAGGTTTCCTGAAAAAAATGTACTTCACCGATTGTGGACCCCCCTGTGTCCAGCCTAAACAAGGTAACCCAGTGGGGGGGCTCCTGCCTTCAAAGACCCTGCGGACAGGAGGGCTAAGGGAGTGGCCCGCTCCCTGTTCACTGTGGTGGGGTCAGCAGTGCGTCTGGCTGTGGCTGGGCCCTTGGTGTCTCAGACGCTTACTGAGTGGGCAAAGATGCTGCACCACGAGTTAAAAGAGCAACAGGCTTCCCCGACCTGTGTGGAACTGGCCGACCAGTTGATACAGGGCCTTAAGTTTGTGTGCGAGCCGGCTTTGGATACGATTCTATTGCTGTCCATAGCCTCGGTCTCTGCAGTGGTGCTGCGTCGCCTGATTTGGCTAAAATGTTGGTCCAGGGACCAGGCTTCTAAGAAGGCCTTGCGTGATTTACCTTTTAAGGGTGAGAGGCTTTTCGAAGCCTCACTGGATGACATCAAGGATGCCACGGGAGGTGATAGTACTCTGCTCCTGCAATCCAGGAAGGGTAAGGAACTGAGCCATAGACATGGGCCCTCCCTCTCAGCTCATAAGCGACTTTTTTGTCTGCCCGGAGCTGCCGGTAAGAGCTCCCAGACCGATAAGGCACCTGCTGAGGGACAAAGCGCCCCTGGTTTCGCAAGCTCAACAAACCTGCATCCGCATGAAGGTTTTCCCCTGCCTGACACTTGGGTGGGGGGGTTGTCTTCGCACATTCGCAGCTCGGTGGTCTTCGCTGCTCTCTGACCGGTGGGTTTGCGAAGTTGTTTCCTCAGGGTACAAGATAGTTTCTCTCTTGTCCTCCTAACAGATTTTTTCCCTCCAAACCTTCAGCTTCCTCCGACTCGTCGGGTGGCCCTGTTTGGAGCGCTGCAGGATCTGCTGGCGCACGGGGTGATTGTACCCGTGCCATTGCTGGAAAGGTTTCAGGGGTTTTACTCAAACCTGTTTGTAGTCCCAAAGAAGGAGGGGGTCCGTCCGATCCTGGATCTCAAGGCCCTGAACTGCTTTGTGAAGGTTCAGAATGTAATCGGTGCGCTCTGTAGTCACGGCATTCCATCCGGGGGATTTCTTGGTGTCCTTGGACATCAAGGACGCGTACTTGCATGTTCCCATATTTGTCGGACATCAGAGGATTCTGCGTTTTGCGGTCGGGGACGACCACTACTAAGGCTAAGGCTCTTTCTGTTGGCCCGGCATCGGCACCAAGGGTTTTCATCAAGATGTTTGCCACAAATCTGGCTTTGCTGAGACAGCTAGGTATCGCTATAGTGTTATCTGGACGACCTTCTTCTGAGAGCTGCTTAAAGCTCAGAATTGGAGGTGGATGTGGTGATTTCCACCCACACCCTCCAAGAATTTGGTTGAGTTCTGAACCTCCAGAAGTCGGTGTTGGTGCCGATTCAGTGCCTGGAATACCCAGGCTTGGTTCTAGATTCCTTGGAGGCGAGAGTGTTTCTCCCCTTACAGACTCCTCATTCGGCGGTGACGCCGCTGGCATCCCACAGATGGCCGTCGCTTCGTTTTTTGTATGCGGGTCCTGGGCCTCATGGTAGCCACCTTCGAGGCAGTACCGTATGCTCAATTCCACACTCGTGCTTTACAGCGGGAGATCCTGTCCAAATGGCACAAGTCTCCGTTGTCCCTGGATTGTCAGATCCGGGTGGGCCATCCAGTCAAGACTTTCCTGATTTGGTGGCTGAGATCTCCGGCCCTTCAGTCCGGAAAGTCGTTCCTTCCCCCTTTTTTTTTTTTTTTTTTTTTTTTTTTTTTAATCCAGAAAAAAAAAGTTTATTAAAGAACAAGTAAAAAACAGAACATACATCGAAGCTTCACATACAATCGGATACAAATCCAAACAAAATTAACCGTACTACTGCACATCCCTCAGATCACAAACCAATCCCGGCTCTGCCCAGCCCCCCCCCCCCCACCTTGATGGGCTGCCAAATCCCTCACATGAAACCCAGATGCATAACACAAATCCTGCTCAAGTACCTAGTAATCTGCCCGTGATCCTATCCACTGGGGCCAAGCCGGTACATCCAGCCACGGTCCCACATCCTCTCAAACTTCTGGGCACAACCCCTGTGTTGGTATATTATCTTTTCCTTCCTGAGCATATCCCCCATTGCAGTGTTTCTCAACTCCAGTCCTCGGGGCGCACCAACAGGTCTTGTTTTCAGGCTTTCCATTATTGTGCACAGGTGATTTTATCAGTTTCACTGCCTTAGTAATTACCACAGCAGTTTGATCTGAGGGAAATCCTGAAAACATGACCTGTTGGTGCGCCCCGAGGACTGGAGTTGAGAAACACTGCCCCATTGTATTGATCCATTCTTTAAGGGTAGGAGAGTCCTCCGCTATCCAATGAGTCATTATCAGCTTTCGAGCCAAAAACAAAGATCTAATTACTGCCACCCTTGTACCTTCCTCTAACTCGTCCAGTATATAAAGTAGGCATTGCTTCTGGTCCGTAGGCAATATAATCTGGAACACCCTATTTATGGTGTCCACCACTCCCTTCCAATAAGTGTGAAGTTTCGGGCATCTCCACGGGAGGTGGATCAAGTCACCGTGGTCTCTCTTGCACCTGGTGCACATCAGGGTGGGTCTCAACCCCATAGCAAACAGTCTGTGAGGGGTGTAACACACCCTCATGAGTAAATACAGCTGTGATACTCTATGGGACACATTCAGGGAGCATGCTGTTACTGCCTGCAGGGCCTCCTCCCACTGCTCTCCATCCATCGGGCCTACATCCCCCTCCCACTTAGCCTTCACCCGCAGCGGTTGGTTCCTTCCCCTTCAGTGGACTGTAATCATGACGGACGCCAGCCTGACCGGGGAGGTGTTTGGGGTGTCCAGTCGGCACAGGGTCGCTGGACGCAGGAAGAATCCCACCTACCGATCAATGTGCTAGAGCTTCGGGCGATCAAGCATTGCCTCTCCACGTGGTCTCAGAGTTTTCTGGGGCGTTCAGTCGGACAACGCCACGGCGGTGGCGTATGTCAACCATCAAGGGGGGACAAGAAGCTCAGGTGCAGCCTCGGAGGTCGCTCACATTCTGCGATGTGCAGAACAAAGCGTGCTGGCGCTATCGGCCGTATAAATTCTGGGCATAGAAAACTAGCAAGTGGACTACCCAAGTCGCCAGATGCTGGACCAAGGAGAGTGGTCACTACACCCGGATGTGTTTCAACCAATTTGCAAAAGATGGGGCACGCCAGATGTGGACCTCCTGGCTTCGCGACTCAGAAGGTGTTGGTTTGTGGCCAGGTCCAAAGACCCCTGGGCAGACGGGACAGACGCGTTGGTTGCTCTTTGGGGACAGTATTGGCTTATTTATGCCTTTCCCCCGTTAAAGCTTCTTTTTCGCAGGGTGCAGACCGAGGGGAATTCCGATGATTCTAATTGCTCCAGTTTGGCCTCGGCGTCCCTGGTACGCCGACCTTGTGCGTCTGGTGGCGGATGTTCCTTGGCGACTACCGATGCGAGAAGACCTTCTGTCGCAAGGCCCCATACTTCATCCTGCTTTACAGTCGCTGGCCTTAACGGCATGGCTATTGAAAGCCAGGTTTTGAGGGACCGAGGCCTGTGGGATTCGGTTATTTCTACCATGCTGAGGGCACAGAAGTCTTCCTCTAGGAAAGTTTATCATCGTACTTGGAAGGCCTACATCTCTGTGTGAGGAGCTGAAGTGGTGTCCACGTGCATACTCGGTTTCCAGGAACCTGCTGTTTTTACAGCGTGGAGTGGACCAAAAGCTTGCCTTAAGTACTATTAAGGGGCAGATCTCGGCCTTGGCTGTCTTCTTTCAAGGGCCCTTGGTGGCTCATTCACTGGTGAGTACGTTTGTACAGGGGGTTCGACATGTGGCCCCTCCCGTGCGACTTCCACTGCCTCCGTGGGACTTGAATCTGGTCTGGTCCGTTTGAAAACATTAGGGAGATTCCTTTTATTGACACTTTCTCAGAAAGTTGGCTTTTTGGTGGCTGTTGCGTCAGACGGGTTTCTGAGCTGGCAGCCTTGTCTTGCAAGGCTCTTTATCTGATCCTCCAAGGATAAGGCGGTGCTACGTCCGCAGCCTTAGTTTCTTCCTAAGGTTGTTTTAGCTTTTCATCTTGATGAGGACATTGTACTTCCATCCTTGTGTCCTTGACCGTCACATCCAAAAGAGGCTGCGTTGGTCGACCACCATCTCTAGGTGGATCAGACAGGTCGTGATTCAGGCTTATGCTCTACAAGGGCAGGCGCCTCCCTTTCCTGTCACGGCACATTCAACCCGGGTGATGGGTGCCTCTTGGGCTTTCTGACATCAGGCGTCTGTTTCCCAGGCGTGTAAGGCTGCGACCTGGTCGTCCGTTCACACCTTCACAAAATTCTACAAAGTTGATGTGAGTGCATTTTTGGATGCTTGCTTCGGCCACAAGGTTTTGCAGGCGGCTGTTAAGGTTGCAACTCTTCGTTGAGGGGCTCTGGTTATGTTTGGGGTGAAGTTTGTTTGCTGTTCCCACCCCTCGTTTTTTGGACACTGCTTGGGGACGTCCCTACTGTCAAGAATATGCTGCTGTGTTAGTCCATGAACACAAGAGAAAATAGGATTTTTGTACTTACCGTAAAATCCTTTTATCTGTAGTTCATGGACGGACACAGCACCCACCCCTCCTTTTTGTTTTTTATGCTTGTACTGCTTTTTGACCAACTGAGCTTCTGCATGCAGGGAGAGGGGTTGTATCCAGAGGGACCGCCTCCTGGGTGGTACTGTACAGTTAAAGTGTATTAACACTTCAACATGTTTCTGCCTAGTCCTCTTCTGAAAGAAGGCCAATGCCCTACTGTCAAGAATATGCTGCTGTGTCCATCCATGAACTACAGAGAAAAAAAAAGGAAAGGGGTCGTGGGACTTTAAAGAGGCAGGGATGTGTGTCTGAAGAAATCTAGGATAGAGGAGTAGATTGACTGTCACATTCCCAAAAGGGAGATCTCTGTGGCCATGAGACTGCTAGGTAATCAAACCCAATAAATTAAATACCAGTAGTGGATATGAAATTATGTAGTATGTATCATATTAAAGACAAAGGCATAATTCAGACAGACAAAGGCATAATTCAAGTCATAATAATAACAGACATATTTAATATTCATTTGGGGTATACATGATTAGTAAAGCAGTCACAATCAATAAATGGACATTCAGATAGTAAAGCAGTCACAATCAATAAATGGACATTCAGATAAAGTGAACATGATTATCCCATTAAAATAGATACACAGTAAGATTGGTAAAAATTAATTGTTGGACAAACTTGACTTGGCATCCCTGAGCATGGACTCGACATGTTTCTTGGCGTTTAAAGCCAGTCATCAGGAGTGAGGTGCGTAAATGTCAACTGGAATGGTAAATACATGGACAATTATGTCTCAAATGGATTAGATTATGCTTTCAATAGGAGAGCAGGGTAGGAGACTATACATTACCAGTGACAAAGCCCAAGTAAATAGCCCAATGATGCCATAATTGGGAATATGCTGATGGCCCTGGATGAGCTGTCTCCCCTGAGGTAGAGGCGGGGACAGAGCCCCCCACAAAACAAGGGCTCTCCAGCCAACAAAGGGAGCCCAGGAAAGGGTGGCCGGAAACATCAGCCAAAGAGGAACATGAACAGCCGCAACACATTGCCAGACCTGGAGATGGACAAGCAGGAGGCACACCTCAGGTTCTAATGCAAGGAGAAAAAGTGAATGTTGAAACAGTGTGACCGGATGTAAAGTGGGAAAGTAGAACGAAAATAAGAAAAGGAAGGGATCGAGGGGTCAAACAAAGTTGCTGCAGTGTATATCTCAGATGTGTTCTGACTTGATCTGAGGAAGGGCGTAAGCATGTAAGCGCGAAACGGATATCATCCATGTCTGAATATCTTGAATACTTTTTTGGTATGTAACCTTTATGAAGATATTTGCAAAATAAAGAAACTATTTTAAGTATGAAAAATTTGGAAACCCTGGTGGGAAGCAAGGGGATGTGAACTTTGATTAGGTAGGCACTCTAATGTTGAGACGTGACCTATTAGAAATTGGATCAAGGTGAATGAGATTGAGAATGAGGGATGAGAGTGAAATGGATGATGAGCAGATGCAGTGTTTAGATAAGAATTCTAGATCCTAAAGAACTACAGTACTAGACGAGATTGCCTTATGTGACCACCCCCTACCTAATGTAACACCCATGATAAGAACTCTTCATTTATCCTGATAGATATATACCAGTTTAGGGGGGTGGGAAGAATGGGAGGGGTGATGGGTAATGGAGGGAATGTTTGATTTGTTGTATTTGTAAAACAAGAAATTCTTTAATATAAAGTTTAGCAAAAGTGGTTGAATCGATGATGGGGATTGATTCAGTTCCCACTATGAACACTATCCGCTATAATGTTTGTAAGTTAATTGGCTTGTACTAAAATTGATCTTGGTGTGCATGTGTCTATGATTATAGTAGAGGTAGAGATAATTACCACTAGTCCCAATCCATAGGGTCCTACAGCCTCTGCTCTGTACTCTCCCTCTATTCCTTGTGTATATATCTGGGTATATACTGTACCTTAACATGCTGTGTTATGATCCTAGACACCAAGGCTGCTTACGGTAGGTAAAGAGCACCCAATAAAAATGAAACCATTTACCATTAGGTAACCATGGGGCTTGAGAGTTCATAAATATAAAACCATGAGAAAGTGTCATGCACCAGGTTGGGTTAACATTGAATATTGGTCATTTGGAACAGATATTGGAAGGGACAAATTTTTAAAAATGTGGCCTTTGGACATTGTTGACGTACAATGACCCAGTGAAAAATTATTGATTGGGGCTTAGGGTTATCTTGCTATATACGTATAGTTCTCAGAATCGCCTGACAGAATAGGTACTCGCATACCAGGTGAGGGCCAAATTGATGAAAAGGCCTCCCCTACACCTCCTGTCCAATACCCCTGGAGTTCGGAACAGGGTATAGGAGGACAAGTTTGGGCATGGGTCTGGAGGCAGTGTGAATACTGCTGAGGTGCCAAAGACTTTCAGACCATTCTATGCATTAAGGTGAAAAGTCGTCTTTGCTGCAGCTCCCCTTTCAGACCCCCCCCCCCCCCCCATTTCTTCCCTGAGCCCATCCGATCCAGCAACGTGCATGAGCCCAGCGACTCCAGCCGCTGTTTCTGTCCTCATTGGACAGATTAACATTGTCTCCCGCTGCTGTAAATCAAATCCAGTGACACAGGGCCCAGTCCCGCTGTCTGTGTGAATGGATGCAGCAGCAGGACTCTGAAGCAACGCCCGTACGGGTGCCCCCATGGAAATCGGCTTTTCGTGGGGGAACTCGATGAAGGGGAGGAGCCAGGAGCACCGGCAGGGCACCCCAGAAGAGGGGGATCGGGGCTTCCCTGTGCAAAACCCTTACACAGAGCAGGGAAGTATAACATGTTTGTTATTTTTTTTCAAAAGCGACCCTTTACAATCACTTTAATTTCAAGGGAGTCACATACTTTTATTTTTTCTTGCCATTGTATATATCATTGCATCTTTCATGTAAAGCCCAACTCCAGGAAACTTGACATTTTTTTCCTTAGAGTGGGGCTTATGCAAGGATTAACTGCTCATTTGCTAGGCATGGAAAAGTAGATTTACTTACTGCATTTCTCTGCTCCACTGCCGAAGCATTGAGGAGAGCCATTTGAAGGAAGAATCGAGTAAGTAAAACTGCTTTTACTTTTCAATAAACTAAGCAAGCGGTTAAAAATTAGATTTTTCAAGTTTCCTGGAGCTTCAACTTCCATCTTTTATTTTAACTTCTATGCTGCTAGAAAAGCTTAAATACCTTATTTTTTTTAAATATTCTCTCTGACTCCAATTTCATGGTTTTGCAGTAAAGGATTTGGCAAGCGGTAAAAGAAAGCCCGGAATTCACGTGTTCCCTGCAGCAGACATTATACGTGGTACGTCTCTAATCAATCTATTATTTCTGATCCTGGTAGTGATGGTGAAATGTAAACATTTAACTAGAATCATAAAAGTCCTCAATTGTTAAAATAGGGTAAATTTACCCAAAACTGAGCATTCATTTTAAGTGTTTAATAGAGAGTTGCATAATATAATGGTCCCATAAATCACCTGAAGTCTGCTGTGGCGAAACAGTTTACAGTTGGCACCGATGTTATAAAAGAGTCTTGGTGTTGTGTTGCCCTCATCAGCTACTTTATTAGGTACACGTATCTATTACCCATAAAAAGTTGCACTTGGGCAGCAGCAATGCTTGGGTTCTCTGTAGTGTTCACATTATGACATTACTTGAGCTTGCGTGTGCAATGAAAACATTCTGCATACCATTACACCATCATCAGGCTGTATACCAAACCCTGACCTTATCCCCTTATTCTTCAGATGCCAAGTGTGTGTGTGTGTGTGTGTGTGTGTATTAGGGCTGTGCAAATTAACTTTTAATTAACCTTTTAATTTTTTTTGATCGATTAAAATTCTTTTGATTGGTACTCACCTCTCCGCTGGCTTCTGGGCCTTCAGGGAGATCCGGTGATGTCACAGACACCGGCGGGGCCTTACTATCTGCCACACGCAAGGGCTGTTACAATTCCCTCTATCACTTCCCTCTATCAACCTGGGATTCTTCAACCATCCTCTGGGAGTTGTGATAGTTCCCTTTACGGGACATCTACATGCCAACGGACTGATGTTAACTATTCCTCATCTGGATTCAGCAGTGGTATCGTTGTACACATTTTTATACCAGTATCATACTTAGCTACATGTTTTTATGACTGCTTTTGGTACCGTTTGGTATTACTCGCACCATTTTTACAGTTTATGTAGCATCATCGATTTTATCTCCAAGGAGATCAGCTAAAAGTAGTTGGATCTTTATGTGCGTTATAATTGAAATTAGTAGATTAATCGATTAAAAAAAAACGATTAATCGAACAGAAACATTTTGATCATTAACAGCCCTAATATATATATATTGCATCCGGAAAGTATTCACAGCGCTTCACTTTTTTCACATTTTGTTATGTTACAGACTTATTCCAAAATAGAATAAATTCATAATTTTCCTCAAAATTCTACAAACAATACCCCATAATGACGATGTGAACGAAGTTTGAAATCTTTGCAAATTTTATATAAAATTAAAAACGAAAAAAAAATCCCATGTACATAAGTATTTGCAGCCTTTACTCAATACTTTGTTGAAGCATCTTTGGCACCAATTGCAGCCTCAAGTCTTTTTGAGTATGATGCTACAAGCTTGGTACACCTATTTTTCGGTGGTTTCTCCCATTCTTTGCAGGACCTCTCAGGCTGGGTTCACACCATGTTTGCATGTGGCTCACAGCAGGGCTCCGGTGCGTCCCTGTTTCAGGTCTGATTTCAGCTCGAACTTTTGGCCGTATTTGGACCTGAAATGGACCAAAAGACGCACATGACCCCTTTGCAAATTTGCACCGGAGATATGTGAACCGGCTCCGTAGAGAGCCTGTCAAAATCTCCTACTTTTGCAAATTGGATGCGGGAAAATCACAATAGTGTGAACCCAGCCTCAAGCTCCAACAGGTTGGATGGGGAGCGTCAGTGCACAGCCATTTTCAGATTTCTCCAATCGTGTTCCAGCTCTGGGCTCTGGCTGGGCCACTCAAGGACATTCACAGAGTTGTCCCATAGCCATTCCTTATGCTATCTTGGCTGTGTGCTTAGGGTCGTGGTTCTGTTGGAAGATGAACCTTCATCCCAATCTGAGGTCCAGAACACTCTGGAGCAGGTTTTCATCAAGGATGTCTTTGCACTGCTGCATTCATCTTTCCCTCAATCCTGTCTAGTCTCCCAGTTGCTGCTGAAAAACATCACCACAGCATGATGCTGCCACCACCATGCTTCACTGTAGCGATGGTGGTGAGCGGCGCCTGGTTTCCTCTAGACATGACTCCTGCCATTCAGGCCAAAGAGTTTAGTCTTTGTTTCATCAGACCACAGAATTTTGTTTCTCATGGCTGTCATGTGCCTTTTACTGAGGAGTTGCTTCCGTCTGGCCACTCTACCATACAGCCCTGATTGGTGGAGTGCTGCAGAGATGGTTGTTCTTCTGGAAGGTTCTCCTCTCTCCATAGAGAAACACTGGAGCTCTGTCAGAGTAATCACTGGGTTCTTGGTCACCTTCCTGACTAATGCCCTTCTCCCCGATCACTCAGTTTGGCCGAGCGGCCCGCTCTAGGAAGAGTCCCCATGGTTCCATACTACTTCCATTTACAGATGATGGAGGCCACTGTGCTCATTGGGATTTTGAATGAATGACTTGTATAGCGCTACACATGCAAACTGAATCACCTCTAGGCGCTTGTTCCAGCCAGTGTCTGCTTAGCTGGTGCGGTCATTTTACCCCGTAGGATCTTGACACACGCAGTCATACATACAGATATACATATATATATACTGGGCCAATTTGGACAAGATCCAATATACCTACCAGCATGTCTTTGGAGTGTGGAAACCGGAGTACCCGGAGGAAACCCACGCAGGCACAGGGAGAACATGCAAACTCCAGGCAGATGGTGTCGTGGTTGGGATTCGAACCAGCGACCCTTTTGCTGCTAGGCGAAAGTGCTACTCACTTCACCACTGTACTTCAGTACTAGGCCCCAGGCGTCACTCCTCGCAACAGGAGTTTGGGGGATCTATACATCATCTGTGTCACATAAAGAAAGGCGTTGATCTACTAAGCATTGACGCATTACAACATGCGACCAAGGCTTGGCGTTTAAAATTAAAGTTCAAGGACAATATCCCAATACACCACTACATGCAGGTGATTATCAGTAAGGGACCCCAGGCATCACAGGAGTTTGGGGGTTCTCTACATCATATCAACCTTAACATGTAGAGATGTATTTAGGCCACTAGGGGAGACGCTATGAAATGGCATCAACCCCTAGCATAGAAAAGTTAGAGCGAACATGTTCAACAATTGGGTCAAGGCCTATAAGTATTTTATACTTCTGTCAAGCACGTAGTGAATTATATTTGTAGTAACAAATATTAATTGCATATGAGAGGCAATATAGCTCGGGTACTTTGAGGGTACACGTAGTAACACAAGTTGTACTGGCAACTAATAGAAGCGTATGAGAGGCAATATCGCTCATGTACTTTGAGAGTACATATAGTAACTGAGAACTGTAGTATAACTAGTTTTATATAATAGGTAAATATAGCTCAGGTATTTTGAGAGTACATATGGTAGTTAGCGGTTATAGTAATAACTATTAGTTATACATGCAAGGTGAATATAGCTCAGGGTATTTGAGTACAGATGTGCCTTTTACATATTCCTTAGCAGACAGTCCTATACACAACAGTATCCTAGATGTTGAGCAGTAGAAGATATGATAGGCAACAGCAATTGTATAGCTGGTATATGTGTGGCAGGTATTGCTGTAACTTTTTAAGTAACAGAAATGTAACTTATCCGTTTTGCAGGCTTCAGTTTAGGAACTAGGAATCCTGAGGTGTAGGATGTTCAATAGGGCTGTCTGTTGAAGTTGTCCCCAACCATGGCTCCTAATTACAGCAGCTGTAGATGGTGTCCAAAGTAGTCGTTGCGGCTGGAGCGTTGTTCCGGCATGGGGAGTAAGGCATCCATGTCTGTAGCGTAGGCCGATCTACGGCTGACAACAATAGAACGCCAGCTGTATCTCCATTAAATGCCTTTATAGGCAGAAGAACAGCTGCAGTGCATTGCACTAAATTCAAACAGGGCGCCGTGTGCGGCGCACTTTCACGCTGGAACGCAGAGCTGCGCCGGGCGATGTCATCGCGCAAGCGCCGTATGCATTCCAACATGGAACGCATTACGACACCGAAAGCGTGCGGAGCGCCTGTTACAGACAGAAACCTTCATGGTGCAGTATGTTCAATCTAAATGGATTTAATAAGGTAATTGATACACTTAAAAAAATGCTATGGTTCAGCGTTAATGTCGTGGGAGCCGCATCATCACCATTTGCTTCTCCTCACTTCCTGTATGCTCGTAACACTGCCGTCTCGATGGACGGAACGTGATGACGTTACTGGCACCCTACGTACGTTTAGTCGCTAAGGGATTTCTACGGGGGTTTGGCCAAAGATTATGGCCGAACATTATGGCGGACACATCAGACACTTTTGACACATTTTTGGGACCATTGGCTTTTATACAGCGATTTAGTGCTGTAAAAATGCATTGATTACTGTGTAAATGTCAGGGAAGGAGTTAACTGTGTTCCCTAGTGTGTGTTCTAACTGAAGGGGATGGGACTCGCTATAGGAGATGACAAATTATGGTTTCCAGCTTGTAGGAACTCACGATCTGCATCTCCTCTCAGAACAGGGATGCGTGTGTTTACACACACACGTCCCTGTTCTGCCTCTCGTTTGCCGGTCACAAGCTTTTGGCAGCGGGCATGTGCGCCTGCAATCTCGCTTAAACGGACCGAGGTACAGCTGCGGCTGTTCGCGGGATCGTGCTGACCTGCCGCAGTATAATGACATCAGGTCGGCAAGTGGTTAAGAAAACTCCATCCAGCTCTGGCAGCTGGGAGAAGTGTTCTCAACATTGCTGGAATAATAAAGTTGTTTTTTATGTCTGATGGAACAGCCATATTCTGCTTTCTATCATATAATGTGGAATAATTTGAAAGTAGTGGATCCCAACAATGTGAACATCCATTACTGAAGTGGCAACTGTGGTTGATCTTTGAGCAGGACAAATTACTTTTTAACCACTTCCATACAGGGCACTTACGCACCTTCCCGCCCAAGCCAAATTCCAGCTTTCAGCCATGTCGCATTTTGAATGACAATTGCGCGGTCATGCTACACCGTACCCAAACAAAATTGACGTCCTTTTTTCCCCACAAATAGAGCTTTCTTTTGGTGGTATTTGATCCCCTCTGCGATTTTTTTTTTTTTTTTTTTTTTTTTTTTTTTTGCGCAACAACTAAATAAATGACCGAAAATTTTGGAAAAAAAAATAAAGTTTTTTTTATTTTTTTTTCTGTTAATTTTTTTGTAAATAAGTACGTTTTCTCTTTCAATTACGGGCACTGATATGGTAGTACTGATGGGCACCGATAGGTGGCGCTGGTATGCGGCACTGATGGGCGCTTGTAGGCGGCACTGATGGGCACTCATAGGCGGCACTGATGGGCATTCATAGGCGGCACTGGGCACTCATAGGCGGCACTGAGTACTTATGGGTGGCACAGATGGGCACTAATAGGTGGGCACTGTGGGGTGGCACTGATGGGACACTGTGGGGTGGCACTGATGGATCCATGTTGCCAATCAGTGCCCATTTGTGGGCACTGATTGGCATCTTTTTTTTTTCTGTCTTTTTTTTTTGCCCATTTTTTTTTTTTTAATTCCCTTGTGGTCCAGTGTGGCGATTCGAGGGGGAGCTGCGCTGATAAACATTTAGCGCAAACCCCCCCTGTCAGGAGAGCCGCCGATCGTCTCTCTTCTACTCGCGTCTGTCAGACGCGAGTGAGGAAGAGCCAACAATGGCTCTTCCTGTTTACATTGTGATCAGCCGTGATTGGACACGGCTGATCACGTGGTAAAGTGTGTCCGTGAGAGACACTTTACCTAGATCGGTGTTGCGGGGTGTCAGACTGACACCCCGCAACAACAATCGCCGCGATGGGGGCACGCAGCGGCTCAATATCCTGAGGACGTCATATGACGTCCAGTCAGGATTAGGCAACCACTTTGCCGCCGTCAATCTGTCATTGGCGGGCGGCAAGTGGTTAATGAAGGTACTTTTCTCCTGAGATGTGGTAACCACCACACTGGGTACTGCAATCCTTCTAGAGTCCGTCAATTTAGCTAGGTTTACACCATTGCAGTTTCCCCACTGCCATGTTTGCTTGGGCACAGCAGCCAATGCATTTGCATGGGCTGCTTTACCTGTATCCGTTAAAGCTCTTGATTATACCTGCATGCCTTTTTACCCCTTTATGCTGACGTAACACAAATATGCAGCCCCACTACACTGAGCTTCTTTCTGTCAGGCCACATATTTGTATGACTCCCATTGTGCTGTCAGCGTTCTTCCAGCACAGAGACCGGGGGTCTCACCAAGAGCCCCACTTTAAGGCCTCGTACACACGATACAAAAATCAGGAGGGAAAATTCGTAAGACGAGCTGTCTGCAGATTTTTGGATCGTTGGTACGGTGCTTTCAATGGCAGATTTTAATTTTTCAGACAAAAGTTGGATGTGCAGGCCATAAAATTTTAGTCTGATGTGAACGCAATGTCTGATTTTCAGATGGTCATTACAGAAATCCTTCACACAGAAGTCGAAAGTACAAACGCACATGATCGGAATCAAGGAACGGCTGGGTTAGAGTTCGGTCTTGTAAACTACTGTTCGTAATCTAGAATTAACATTCGTGACGCAGCAATTGATGATGAAATGTCAAAATTCTCATCTTAATTAACGGGATAATAATGAAGCTGCTTTGCTGGTGATAAGGATGTAGTTATGCCAAACATATTTTAAAAGGCATTTTGTTTTGTACAATCTGAAAATCTCAAATCAACGCTCACCAAACTTCTACTAAAATGAATTTGGCAGAAGGGGTCCAAAGGGTGGCACCTGAGAAATTAACTTTTTCTTTATACTCCTTAGTACATCACGATGTTCGTGTTTGTCAAACGACAATTTGCGGATGGTTTTCTACACAAAATCCTGCACTCGCACTTTTGAAAAATTAGATGCTCGGTCGTTGTAAGGGCTTACCTTGGCTGGAGTCCATATTTCAGAGTTGTATGCTCACCCTTACAAATACACACAGCCCATGGTAACAAAGTAAGAAGCTACCTGGGCTGTAAGTCTGTGCACAGGGACTTGACAGGGATTTGCCAAAGGATGGTCAAAGTTAAGCCGTGGTCAGGGATTCCAGAATTCAGAATACACGATAAACATAGCCAGGGTCAGAAGCCGGAGTCAGTCTTGTAGCTGAAACAAAACACAGATGATACAGGTACACAGGAACATTTGGCAATGACAGGACAATCACAATGAACTGACAAATCCCTCAGAGTGAGGCAGTGTTTTATACCCTAGTTGATTGGGTAACCTGCCTCAGCTGGACCAGGAGAGACAGGTGCAGATTGCAAGGAGATCCAGAGAAAGGCGATCAGCACCTCATTCAGAACCAGGCTAAGGCTGGGTTCACACTACGATTTTCCCGTCCGTCAGCCGCATACGATTTATATGAAAAACCGTATGCGGCTGAAACGGACGGGAACGTATGGAACCGCACATATGTGCATTTTCCATTGACGTTAATGTTAAAGAAAAACGTATGCGTTTGCCATACTGTTTTAAAAACGTCCGCAAAACTGTGGTTGAACACGGTTTTGCGTACGTTTAAAAAAACGTTTTGTCAGCAAATCGTACGCACCCGGATGCATCTGAGTGCATACAATTTGCAATGCATTGTCTATCTATACGTTTTCCCGTCCGGGCCCGTACGTTTTCAATGCTGAAATCGTATGCGTCTGACGGACGGGAAAATCATAGTGTGAACCCAGCCTTAGCTGGAAAGCAAGCAGAATACCAAACTGAGGAGTGGTTCAGAAGTAAGGAACCGAAGCAGCAATAGAGAGGTCCCAGGTTCAATACCACCCAGAGCCACTTGGGGCACGACCAGGCCTCGCCGTCTGCTTGGCACAGTAGGGACCGTGACAGTCGTCCAACAATCAAACCGTGTGTACGAGGCCTAACTGTTTTGGTTGTTTGCATTCACAGCAGTGTACATAATAGTGTGATTACTGAGTGTATGTTATGGGTCATGCAGCAGAAGGAGTGGGAACACTCCTATCTTTAGCAGGTAGAGTGATAATAAAAGATGGTCTGTGAAGAGAATTAGAAACTGTCATCGGAAAAGTCACTAAAGGGTAATTTTTATACATTTATGGATAATTTCCTTGCTATCCCTGTTGTATGCCCTTCAGATCTGTCATTTCAAGGAACATATATAAATGTAATTGGTTATTTTTAGTGATTTTTCACTGGCTCCCTAATTGCTAAATGCCCTGGTCTTCCTTTAGGCAAGAGTTATTCTTTAAAAATTAATTGCCTGTTTTAACTTAAAGGAAACATTTTTTTTTGGCTGAAATTACTGTTTACAGGGTATAGAGACATAATAGTTAAAGTGGAGTTCCACCCATAAATATAACATTACATCAGTAGTTTTAAAAAAATGTCATTAGTCCTTTACGATTTTTTTTTTTTTTTTTTTTTAGATGCCTTCAAAGTGTTGTTGCTAGGCAGAATAGTTAATCTTCCCTCTTCCTGCACCTAGGTGCTTAATGCTTCCTAACCTACACCGCACAGACTCCTGGGAATGTAGTGGGTGTAACTTTCCAAGAGTCTGTGCACTCCCCAGTCTCAAAGAATCATGTGACTTGGACAGCACAGGTGCTGAAACCTGATCTGGCACTGCTTGTGCAGCACTGAGCATGTGCGAGATCTGCAAGGCTGAAATCCAGGAAGTCATACAGTCTGGCTTCATGATGCCCACACTTAAGATGGCCCCAGTCAATTTCTATTTTATAAAGTGTTTAAATGCTGTAACAACCTAACAAAACGGACCTTAGTTTACAGACTAACTTTACTAGAATACATTAAGCTTGTGTATTACAGGGGTATTTATATTTAAAACGTGAAATTGTGGCCGGAACTCCGCTTTAACTGATACCTTTTTAAAAATGATTAAAAATAAATAAAAATCAATCATATAATGTACCTGCAGTTTAGTTTGGTTTTTAAACTAGTTTCATGTTTCTGTGAAGTTACAGAGACACACAGAACAAAAACAAACACAGGGCAGTGTTTGTTTTTAAAATGAATCTGATTGGTTCTGAGGAGTTTTAGATACATAGTAATCACACCTTCTTGATTAGAGACCACGGTGAAAAGCTAGCATGAGTTTTTTTCATAAGGAGCCAGACAAGCAGGAAGTGTGGAGATCAGAGAAGACTTACAGCTACTTCAAAGCAAAAACGAACAATGAGGACATGAAACCAGGACTGCAGTAAGGTAAAGGAAGCTATTTAGCTAAAGAAATGTTTTCTTTTAGTGACCCTTTAAGCCACCAATCAGATTGAAACTTCCAGGTAACAACTGTCACCTGGAATCTGGTTGCTTTTGTAATACACACACCACAGAGGATCTCCTCCATATATAAATGGATAAGTGCATTTATTACAGTTTTAGCATATGACGGTTTCAATGACTTTCTTTATAAAGTCTGATTTTTGTACTGTTGCTGTTCCAGTGGATATGCGGGTGGATAAGGAAAATCATGCTATAGCAGAGGCCAGAGAGCAGCAACCTGCAAACAGGTATGGGAGAATCAAACGAGTCTCTGCTGAACCTTATTTACATTGTAATTTATACCTTTACTTAAATTATAATAAAAGTGACATGTTGTTATGAGTCAGTATAAAAACTTGACAAGCGAATGGGAAATTCTTCCAACCCCTCTGCACAGGGAAAGAGGCCAGGAGGCAGAAGAGAACTTTTCTGAGTCAAAGATGGAGGAGCTTATGGCAGCTTTGGAGTGGAGGTTGGTGTTCCTTCTTGCTATGTGTTACAGTCCACACCTGCATCTGCATTTGTTGGGTAGTTTTGTTCTGTATTGTTGCACTATGGATTGGCTCTGATAATTGCATCTTTCTTGGTGAAGGCAATATGATGCACAGAGAGCCTTTCCTCCCACAACCAGTGGATTTATGATAATGGAATAGGTCACACTGGCAGTTCTCACATATTTTCAGCTCTAAATTGGCAGGAAAGATCAAGCACGAAAAACAATCGTGTGTAGTCGCCAGAGCATTTTTCATGAAAAAAACGCGCATTCTCAGAAGCAAGTTATGAGATGGGAGTGCTCGTTCTGGTAAAACTAGCATTCGTAATGGAGATAGCACATTCTTCACGCTGTAACAGACTGAAAAGCACGAAGACTGTAAAGCGCAAATCGTCTCCCACCAAACTTTTACGAACACAAAATCGGCAAAAGCAGCCCCAAGGGTGGCGCCATCTGGTTTTGACTTCCCATTTATAGTGCCGTTGTATGTCACCGCACTTTGCGCAAGCATTTTTTTTTCACAATCGTGTGTAGGCAAGCCAGGCCACGTCGAAATTATATATTTTTTTTTTCTAGACCATTAAAACCGGTCGTGTGTACGCGGCATAAGAACATTAAGAAGACCACAATGACCTTGTGTGATAGGTTCATTTTCATTTAACAAAATTTAGTAATTAATTTAACCACTTAAGGACCCCTTCACGCCGATATACGTCGGCAGAATGGCACGGCTGGGCACATCAACGTATAGGTACGTTGTCCTTTAAGCCCAGCCGTGCGGGCGCGCTCCCGCGACCCGGTCCGAAGCTCCGTGACCGCGGGACTCGCGGACCCGAACGCCGCTGGAGTCCCGCAATCGGTCCCCGGAGCTGAAGAACGGGGAGAGCCGTGTGTAAACACGGCTTCCCCATTCATCACTGTGGCGGCAGCATCGATCGTGTCATCCCTTTTTATAGGGGGAAACAATCGATGACGTCACACCTACAGCCACACCCCCCTACAGTTGTAAACACACTTCAGGTCACACATAACCCCATCAGCACCCCCTGTGGTTAACTCCCAAACTGCAATTTTCATTTTCACAATAAACAATTTTTTGCTGTGAAAATGACAATGGTCCCAAAAATGTGTCAAAATTGTCCGAAGTGTCCGCCATAATGTCGCAGTCACGAAAAAAATCGCTGATCGCCGCCATTAATAGTAAAAAAAAGAAATTAATAAAAATGCAATAAAACTATCCCCTATTTTGTAAACACCGATAAACGCTTATTGCGATTTTTTTTTTTTTTTTTTTTTTTTTTTAAACCAAAAATAGGTAGCAGAATACGTATCGGCCTAAATTGAGGAATAGATTTTTTTTTTTTTTTTTTACATATTTTTGGGGGATATTTATTATAGCAAAAAGTAAAAAATATTGAATTTTTTTCAAAATTGTCGCTCTATTTTTGTTTATAGTGCACAAAATAAAAACCGCAGAGGTTATCAAATACCACCAAAAGAAAGCTCTATTTGTGGGAAAAAAAGGACGCCAATTTTGTTTGGGAGCCACGTCGCACGACCGCGCAATTGTCTGTTAAATCGACGCAGTGCCGAATCGCAAAACCTGGCCGGGTCCTTTAGCTGCATTTTGGTCTGGGTCTTAAGTGGTTAACAAATAAATTAATATGCATAATCCTAACCTGAGGTCAGGAATTGGACAAAGAAGCAATTCCTAGATCTCAAGGGACTTGTCACTTCTCACCCTAATATCCAGGCTTCTCCTCAGTCAAAGTAAACCTTTCCATACACTTATAGATTTCAAACAGATTCCTTCACCCACCTTACTTAGTGTGGATAGACAAATTTTTTGCTGGGGCTTTTGTACACTATATTGCCGAATGTATTGTGACACCTGCCTTTATACACACATGAACTTTAATGGCATCACAGTCTTAGTCCATAGGGTTCAATATTGAGTTGGCCCGCCCTTTGCAGCCATAACAGCTCCAACTCTTCTGGGAAGGCTGTCCACAAGGTTTAGGAGTGTGTCTATGGGAATGTTTGACCATTCTTCCAGGGTTCCTCGCTGACAGCTGAATGTAAAATGAAAGAAATGCCGGCAAAAAATAAAACGTGAAAAAAAACGGCGTGGGGTCCCCCCCCCAGGTCCATATCAGACCCTTATCTGAGCATGCCGCTTGGCAGGTCAGGCAAGGAAGGGGACGAGCTCCCTCCACCCCCCCCCAAACCATATCAGGCCTGCATGCCCCCATGTTAATGGGGACAAGGGCCTCTTCCCAACAACCCTGGCCGGTGGTTGTCGGGGTCTGCTACCGGTGGGCTTATCGGAATCTGGCAGCCCCCCTTTAAGAATATCCCACCCCTATGTGAATGGGTATCGGGTACATTGTACCCCTACCCATTCACCTCAAAAAGCAGTGAAATGTGAAAAAAAAAGATTTTGACAAATCCTTTAATAAAATATCTCTGTGCTGTCTTTTCCCGCTGCTGCTGTCTTCTCCCCGAGCTGTCTTTTTATTTTTCCTCGCCACTGGTTATCCCCCTAAAGCGAAAAAATCTGCTCTTCTGTGGCCGACTTCCTCCATTGTGTTGCCCGCTGTGTGGCATCTCTTATATGTAACATCACAAGGGACGGGCTCTCCGAGTGATGTCATCAGATGGCCACACCCCATGGCTATATAACGGATGCCACACAGCAGGAGACAACACAGTGGAGAGACAGCCACAGAAGAGCGTATTTTTTGTTTGTTTTTTAGCAGGTAACCGGCGGACAGGAAGAGACAGCAGCGGAAGAATATGGCACCGGCACCATTTAACACCTTTTGGAGGTGAAAGAATGAATGAATGGAGTTCTTAAAATGTTCTTCAAAAAATAAAATCACTGTTCAGTATCATGTGTCCATTTAATATATAAATACGGTAAAAATATATATATTTTTTTTTAACGAGAGAAAAAATATAGTCTTTAGTTGCTTGAATCTGTGGTGCTTCTAGCCCACCACCAGTGTTATTCCACTCTCACCTTACAAGATGGACCTAATATATTAGGTCAGCCATCATTTTCCCTTAAATAAGATTACTGTTCCTCCCTATGCCTCCTTCTGTGTGGGTATTGGAATGTTAAACCATTGCCATCCTGGATTGTCAACATATCCTCTCTATTATCCATGTTACTTGAATAATATGTGAGTGGATTTTTTAAATATTTATCATAAATAAAGTTAAATAAGCAGTGAGTACCATTGGTATCATTCTCTTTTGGGACCCACACATGAGGATATGTTCAGATGATCCAGGATGGATTTTTTTATTTATTTTACTTTTTACACTGTCCCTTTTTTTTTTTTTTTATCACTTTCATTCCTATTACAAGGAATGTAAAAATCCCTTGTAATGCAAATAAAGATGACAGGTCCACTTTATGGAGAGATCTATGATCAAAAAGACCCCAAACCTCTTCTTCTTTTATCTTCTTTTTTTTTTTTTTTTTTTTTTTTTAAAGCAAAAGATCCAAAAAAAAAAACCATGAGTTTCATGAGAAAGCCGGTCGCCTGCATAAAAAAAACTGTACCGGGGTTATGGCTGATATGAAAGGCAAGGACAATCCGTGCTAACCCCTTAATGTGCAAATACTAAATATAAATTGATACAAAAAAATGAAAATACGATGACAGTGCTGCACCTAAATACAAAGAAACCTAATATTGGGCTCCGAAAAATGTGCATAAAAAGGGAAACGGGTGCGCTACAATAGGTGAAGCAAAAAATTTCAAAAATTAATGTGACATAACAAAAATGTCTATTAACATATCCAAGGAAATGATGTGCAATAAATGAGTCCTGTCAGGAAAAACATCAAGGCACTGGTTCACGTGTGATCTCACTCAGTAGTGAATGGATACAAGTAACTTAAATGGCAAACAGCTGGTCAGCAAAAACAATTCTCTCGTATGTAGAAATGGATGGCCGCTTACCAGAACGTTGGACCCCGAGAGGTCATTCAGGCACTGAAATGGGGATGGCTTGTCACTGGATGCTTGCTTCGGGTTAAGCAAGCAAAGTTTGCAAGACTATTGGGAAACAAGTGCAAGTCTTTCCAGCCAAGAGGGCATCAGCAGGGAAGGAGGTGCCTACGCCTCCTTCCCTGTTGATGCCCTCTTGGGAGAAACGCAGCGTCGGGTGGAGCGAGTATCGCTGACGTCACCACGCTCCAAGCTGATCGGTCTGAACCGATGCTGGAAAGACTTGCACTTGTTTCCCAATAGTCTTGTAAACTTTGTAACAGTGCGGTGTTGTTTTTTTAAAAGTATCTCTTTTAAAGATGTCAGTTTGATTGGAATAAAGCACCAATTTTTAAACGAACTACTGCACTATGAAATCCTCTTTTTACCTTTTTTTTTTCCAAATAACAGTTTTTTTATTTTCGAAAAAAGGTCAGTACAAAATATGGCAACATATCTGGTGTAAGAGAAAAGAAGAGGTACACAATTCCAGCTTAATGTGCTTACACAGTGGTTTCATAGTTATTTGTACTATCGGTAGCTTGTATAATAACAGGATTCAAATAAAAGAGAGAAAGGATAGAGGAGGTGGGGCGGGAAGGGGGGGATGGAAGAGTGGGAGAGGCAAGTGGAGAAGGAGAGAAAAGGAGAAGAAGAAGAAAAAAAAAAAAAAAAAAAAAGGAGAGGAAAGAAAAAGGGAAAGAGGGGGGGGAAGCAGGCAAGAGGGGTGGGTGTAGTAGTATACCTCGGTGGTCTGTCGTCGGCTCACGGCGGATCCTCCCTCACATGCCACCTCTCCCAGACAAGGTCATGATCCTCCAGTTTGTCCCGGATCCTAGCCGTCATTTTTTCCATGAGTTCTACATCCTTGACCCTAACGTAGAGGGCCTCTTGGGATGGGGGCATCGGTTTCTTCCAGTTTAGTGCTATCAAGCACTTCGCCGCCGTGGTAATATGTCTTAACAGCTTCCTTTTAAGGTTTGGCTATGCGAGGTTGGGACAGGCCCAGAAGGAATAGCTTCGGGGAGAGGGGTATGGGCACCTCCAGGAGGCGAGTCAGGAGCTCTCGTGTCTGAGTCCAGAACGGGACAATCAAGGGGCAGGCCCAGTATATGTGAAACAGTGTGCCCCTAGCTTGGTTGCATCGCCAGCACCGGTCAGAGGTGGAAGGGTAGATCTTGTGGAGAACGTCCGGGGTCAGGTACCAGAAAAACAGCACTTTGTATGCATTCTCCTTATAAAGGGTACAGATAGAGCTTTTGGCCGCCTGTCTCCAAACCGCTCCCCATTCCTCCTCTGAGAGCACCTCCCCCAGCTCCCTCTCCCATCGAAGCATATAGGCGTGTTTACCGTTTTGTTGGAAGGAGTGTTCATTTAAGATTTGGTATATGTCTGATATAAGGCCCCTTCGGGCTGTGCCCTCTAGTATAATGCGCTCAAATGGGGTTGGCTTCGAGAAGAGGAGCCGAGGGGCTACTGTGTGGGCGTAGTGGCGAATCTGTAGGTAGCTGAAGAAAGCTTGTCGTGGGATGTCATGTTTGGCTTGGAGATCAGCGAAGGAGTGTAGGGTGCGGGACCTGGGATCTACTAAATGGCCAAAATGAAATAGATTTCGCGAGGCCCAGGGCCATGACATCGGGTGGGTGAGGCTTGTCGGTACTTTAGGGTTATAGAGAAAGGAAGTCAGCAGGGAACTATCAGATTTAAGTCGGCAGCCTTGGGCTAGCCTCCTCCATATGCGTTGAAGCTGCCGCATGGAGCCTAGCAAACGTCCTGGCTCCACTGACGCGTTCGCGTTCCAGAGGAGGTTATTGGGGTGTATTGGCGCCAGCCAAATCTTTTCCACCTCCGTCCACCTATTGTAGGACTTCTGGGGAAACCATGATGCCACCGCTCGTAGCTGTGAGGCCTGGTAATATTTCACCAGGTCTGGGAAGGCCATGCCTCCCTCGGTTCGCGCCGCCGTCATGACCGAACGTGGGATCCTGTGGCGCTTGTAGTTCCACACATACCGGAGGAGGTCCGCTTGTAGGGCTCGCAAATGGGCGCATGGGACTGGGATGGGGAGGGTCTGGAACAGATACAGCAGTTTTGGAAGGATCACCATTTTGATGGCCGCTATCCGGCCCAGAAGGGATATCTGATGGGGCTTCCATTTATGGATCAGCGCCCTGATCGAGCTATAAAGGGGGGGGAAATTGGCCTGGTACAGGGATGCAAAGTCCGGGGTCAGATGGACCCCCAGGTATTTCAGGGAGGTTCGCTCCCAGTGATATGGGAAGACTGACTGCAGGTGTAAGGTCTCTGGTTCGGGCATGTTAATCGGCATGGCCATCGACTTGGAGGTGTTGGTTTTGTATCCCGAGAGGGCCCCGTATCGTTCAAGTTCAACGTGAAGATTGGGCAGGGAGATGCGGGGGCGCGTCAATGTTAGAATAATATCGTCAGCAAAGAGGGAGATCTTAAATTCCCTCCCCCTTACTGGAATACCCCGAATGTCCGGGTTACCGCGGATCGTCGCTGCTAGGGGCTCGACGCACAGAGCGAAGAGCAGGGGGGAGAGCGGGCACCCTTGGCGGGTTCCATTGGTGACAGGGAAGGTGGACGAAGTGGCAAAGGGAGTTTTTACCTGTGTTATCGGGTTGGTATAGAGGTGTCGGACCGCCTGAAGAAAAGGTCCCCTAAACCCCATGTGTTTCAACGTGGCGAGCATGAAGGGCCAGCCGAGGCGGTCGAACGCCTTTTCTGCGTCTAGGCTTAGGAGCAAAGATTCCGAGCCCTCCCTGCCCGCCACGTCAATTAGGTCAATCACCTTTCTCGTATTGTCCCCCGCTTGGCGGAGGGGGACAAAGCCCACCTGGTCTTTATGGACCAGGGAGGGCAAGACTACATTTAAACGGAGGGAGAGGACCTTCGTAAAGATTTTGAGGTCTGAGTTTAATAGGGCTATTGGCCTGTAGCTTGCGCATAGTGAGGGGTCCTTGTCAGGTTTAGGAATGAGGGTGATAAATGATCGCTGCATATCCTGCGGGATGGGGGTCTGTTGTAGAAAGGCGTTGAAGAGTTTAGTCATGTGGGGGAGAAGTGTGGGGAGAAAGGTCTTATAATATTCGTATGGAAACCCGTCTGGACCCGGGGACTTGTGGGCGGGCAGGGCCTTAATGGCCCGGGTTAGCTCCTCATCCGTGATGGGGGCATTAAGGGAGACCAGGTCCTCCGGTTGTAGCCGAGGGATGCCCGCCTGTGTCAGGTATTGTGTCATCCTATCTAGCAGGTCGGGGGTGGGTGGGTTATGGGGGATTTCCGGCCTGTTGTACAGATCCGCGTAAAATGCAGCGAATGCGTCCGCAATACTTTGCGGGTGGGATATGGTGTTGCCCGATCTGTCCTGGACCTGGTGCGGGGTGGAAGCGAGGGAGCGATCGGTTAGCTTCCTTGCTAATAGAGCTTGCGCCTTATTGCCCTTGTCATAGTATACCTGACGAAGGCGGACAAGGGCCTTCTCGACTCGACCCAGCGCGAGGTCTCGGAGTGTCGACCGCACTAGGGCAATGCGTTTAAGAAGCGTCAGGGAGGGTGAGGCCTGGAGACGGGATTCTAGGGCTTGACTCTTTTTACCTTTTGATACCCACACGTTCCTTTGATCTGGAGAAGCTGTTGTATCCTGGATTTAACCGGCTGGAGATATCTTCAGGTGTGTTCCTGAGCTTCCAGTAGAGGAGTTAACCCGAAGCAAGCATCCAGTGACAAGCCATCCCTATTTATGGCTGATATAACCACTTGAAAACCGCAAAGTGTATATATACGTATTGCGGTCGGTAAGCGGTTAAGTAATTAAAGTGGTTGTAAACCCATTTTTATAACTTTATGCTACAGGTAAGCCTATACTAAGGCATACCTGTAGCTACCCTGGATATCTCCTAAACCTACACGGCTTAGGAGATATCCCCCTGTGTCAGCATGTGCCGAAATGATCGGCATATGCGCACTGAAGCAATGGCACATCGTGCTGTTGCTTCGGTTAGATCACAGCTCCAGAGCCGCAGCTCCAGAGCCGGAAGTAAGCTCCGGGAGCGATGTCCGCGGCTGGAGGGAGGGGGGGGTCGAGGACGGCTGCGGGGGCTTCGATCTAAGGTAAGTAATGCATAATGAGCTAGTATGCTATGCATACTAGCTCATTATGCCTTTGTCTTGCAGGGGTTTCTTTTTGTTTGTTTTTTAAATAAAACCACTTTAACCCTTAGGCAGCTTGTCCCAAAAATAAAATTCCTATTGCAGAGGATACCTACAGTCTTGTAATTTAGTCAACTAAATTACAAAATGGCTTGTGTGGTCATTTTATATGCTGTATTTATTTTTAACTTTCAATATTTCTTCATCAAAAATGTGTTAACAGGTACAAATATACAATGAAAAAGTCACATGTACAGTACATGAGGTAGATATTGGTATTTTGACAGTTACAGTGCATCCAAAAAAGTATTCACAGTTCCTTCACTTTTTCCACATTTTGTTATGTTACAGCCTTAATCCAAAATGGATTAAGTTCATTTTTCCTCAAATTTCTACAATTAATACCCCATTATGACAATGTGAGAAGTTTGTTTGAAATCTTTGCAAATTTATTAAAATTTAAAAAGATCACATGTACATAAGTATTCTCAATCTCTGCTCAATATTTTGTTGAAGCACCTTTGGCCCCAATTACAGCCTCAAGTCTTTTGAGTATGATGCTACAAGCTTGGCACACCTATTTTTGGGCAGTTTCTCCCATTTTGTTTTGCAGGACCTTCAAGCACAGCCATTTTCAGAGATCTCCAGAGATGTTCAATTGGGTTCAAGTCTGGGCTCTAGCTGGGCCACTCAAGGACATTCAGAGTTTTCCCGTAGACACTCTTTTTGTTATCTTGTCTGTGTGCGTAGGGTCGCTCTCCTGGTGGAAGATGAACCTTCGCCCCAGTCTGAGGTTCAGAGCTTTCTGGAGCAGGTTTTCATCAAGGATGTCTCTGTACATTGCTGCATTTATCTTTCCCTCAACCCTTAGACCCCTTTCACACTAAGGAGTTTTTCAGGCGGTACAAATAGCGCTGCTATACCGCCTGAAAAACTCCTGCCCAGCAACCTCAATGTGAAAGCCGGAGGGGCTTTTCACACTGAGGCGATGCGCTGGCGGGAGAGAAAAAAATCTCCTGTCAGCAGCATCTTCGGAGCAGTGAGAGGAGCGGTATGTATACCGCTCCTTCCCATTTAAAAAAATGGGAAACCGTGGCAATACCGCCCGAAATGCGCCTCTGCAGAGGCGCATTGCGGGCGGTATTGACCCTTTATCGGCCGCTAGCCGGGGTTAATACCGCACCGCTAGCGGCCAAATCCGGCGGTATAGCCCCAATATTTTTAGCGGCGCTATAAAGCCACCGCGGCTCCTGCCCCAGTGCGAAAGGGGCCTTGCTTGTCTCCCAGTTCCTGCCACTGAAAAACATCACCACAGCATTATGTTGCTACCACCATGCTTCACTGTAGGGATGGTAATGGCCAGGTGATGAGCGGTGCATGGTTTCCTCTAGACATGACGCTTGTTATTCAAGCCAAAGGGTTCAATCTCTGCTTCATCAGACCACAGAATTTTGTTTCTCATGGTTTGAGAATCCTTCAGGTGACTTTTGGCAAACTCCAGGCGGGCTGTCATGTGCATTTTTGAGTGGCTTCAGTCTGACTATTCTACCATGTTCCTCTGGAAGGTTCTCCTCTCTCCACAGAGAAATGCTGGAGCTCTGTCAGAGTGACCATCGGGTTCTTGGTCATCTCTCTGACTAAGGTCCTTCTCCCCGTATCACTCAGTTTGGTCGGGCAGCCTGCTCTAGGAAGAGTCTTGGTGGTTCCAAACTTATTCCATTTACGGATGGAGACCACTGTGCTCATTGGTACCTTCAATCCTGCAGACATTTTTCTGTACCCTTCACTAGATCTGTGCCTCGATACAATCTCGGTGGTCTACAGACAATTCCTTGGACTTCATGGCTTTGTTTGTGCTCTGACATGCACTGTTAACTGGGGGGGCCTTATATAGATGACGATCTATTTGATCGAAACGCGTTGGAAACCCGCTGTCCCTACTGCTGTTTGATTTTATGCCTGATTTTACTGCTGAAATGTGAGTGTAAATTTCTCGTTTTTACTGCCAAGTAAAACTTTACATACAGATTTACACTATGTGCATCTTTGCCTTCTCTTTTATTCCTCTCCATGTGCTGAGTGTTTGAGACATTCATATGGGCACAAGCCCTTATCAAAGGCTGATATTGGGTTAATCCACCTCCTGGTACATTTACTGCATCGCATTGGACTTCTCCTTCCTGCCTGTCATCTATGATACCTCTTGAAGTAGGATACCATCATTTTATAAGTCTGCATGACCCACTAGGTATAGGACTAATTGGGTCCACTGATTTTGGTAAGCCTCCATTTATTTCGGTGGTGGATTCACTTCAGATTTTTCACTTCATGTTTGCAAAAGACAAGTCACTTTTTTGTTGATCGATTCACTATTTTTGGATTTGTTTTTTATTATTTAAGAGACTTTATCATTAAGATCTTTTTTCCAACTTCATTTTTGGACTTTTAAATATTTTGCAGCATATGATCACATGTCATTAGATTTGCTTTAACCATATCTAATTCTCCACATATATTTAGCGCTACACTTTTTTGTTTAAATTGTATGTTTTTGCAGAATTGATCTATTCTGTGGTGTTGGCTGCCATTTGTATGTTAATTTAGGTAGCGCTGTGTTATTTATACTGTTTGTATAATTCCTTGATACAATCTCGGTGGTCTACAGACAATTCCTTGGACTTCATGGCTTTGTTTGTGCTCTGACATGCACTGTTAACTGGGGGGGCCTTATATAGACAGGTATGTGCCTTTCCAAATCGTGTCCAGTCAAGTGAATTTACCACAGGTGGACTCCAAGTTTTAGAAACATCTCAAGCGGGTTCACACTGGTACAACAAATGCTCCGACATTGGGAGCTCATGTTGAAGGGGAACTGCACGCTACATTTTTTTTTTTTTTTTTAACGGCATGGGTTCCCCCTCCAAGAGCATACCAGGCCCTTCGATCTGGTATGAATTTTAAGGGGAACCCCTACGCCGAAAAAACAGTATGGGGGTCCCCCCAAAGTCCATACCAGACCCGCAGCTCAGGAAAGGGGGTGGGGAAGAGCGAGCGCCCCCCTTCTGAACTGTACCAGGCCGCATGCCCTCACCTGGGATGGGTGGGTGCTTTGGGGCAGGGGGGCCTTATTTTTGTAGCAAAGTGTCATTTATTCAGTGTCGCATGAAAGGATATAAAATATTTACAAAAATGTGAGGGGGTAGACTCACTTTTGTGAGATTATGTATAGAAATATTTCCTGTCGCATCATGGCAGCATACACCTTTGGGTTGTGGCTCCGCCCCCAGTACCTGATAGGACCGTTTAACTATTAAGCCCACAGAGGTACCCCGCTCAGGTATTCTTTTTTCCTCACCTGACAAGAACAAATACGAAGGACCCCATTACCGCTTTTGCCCCAGCCAGGTTCTAGCCTCTCCTGGGTGGAAGTCCCCTCCTGTACAGCCTCTAAATGAGCTCTATGGAAGGAACCCCACTCTGATGGTCTCATGGGTATGATGCCAGCATTTACACAAACCGTAAATAGGTTTATCCTGCAGCGACCTCCAGCTCTTCTGTGCGCCTCTTTTCAGCATTGCACTTCCTGAATCTTGTAGTCCTCCAGCAATCCGGTCCTCAGGGATATGTGGCAGCTCATTACAGACCTTAATCATGTCTCTATAGTGGCCTCCAACTCTCTTGTGTAATTTGTCACCAAAAAAACAGGCTTTCTGCACGGCGCTGAGCATCCAGTCACTTCCGCGCATGCACGGACAGGCGGAAGGTCTCCTACAGGTTCACAATGGTGATTCCTATGTTTTGCCAGTTTCCAAGATGGCGCTGGCTTACTCACGACGCTACGGCGGATGCGCGGTCATGACGTCATCACTGAGCAGCGGCTGTAATTTTTAAAAACCCAAAACTTATTTTGCTATTTCTTCTTGAACACTGCACCTGTCACCAGCGTTTTTTTCAGTGGGATAGATTGCACTGCTGTTTTTCTTCCTTCAGGTAAGCTCCTTGGGTCACTTTTCCCTTTCTTAGTTTCACCTTACTTGCTGCCTGCATTCTCATTTCCTACTGTCTGTTGTAAGGGGGACCCTATCACTCCTCATGGAGGTCACTGTCCTGGTAGACCATCACCAGCCTAATAGGTAAGGGGGGGGGGGGGAGGTTGGTAAGTAGTGAAGATCGAAAAAGAGCCTGTCACTAATGCTGTCTAAATTGGACAGCCCTATCGGGTCGGCCAGATCGTCAGATTCAAGATAAAAGAGCCATCTAGAAGAAGCCACTCAAGCCATAGACAAAGCCGTTCGGACTGCAGCAGAAGTTGCTCACGCAGCAGGGGAAGTCGCAGGAGGAGCCGCTCAAAATCCTATTCACAGCACAGCCACTCCTCCTTCTTGCAGACGCTCTCCTCCCTCTTGGCATCCCCCGCCCATCAGGGAATTCATGCTGGATCTGCTGTGCCATAGCACTTCCGGATGAGCTGGCTTGTCGCACATGCTTAGACGAAGCAACCAGAGAAAGAGCTGGGCAGAGAACCCGGCTAGAGACACCCCTGCAAATCGCAGAGTCTGAAACAAGCAGGTCCGTACAAGGCACTTCACCTGTGACTCCCTCCACATCTAAAAAGTCAGACCCTTTATCTGACAATGACGAAGAGGTCTCCACTGTATTTGACTTTGCACTAATAGAACCCTTTATTAAGTCAGTGAAGGAAGCTATCGAATGGGAGGAGGAAAAAGAAATTCTGCAAAAAGCAAGAAAATACTTTCCGAACCTGAAAAAAGAGCCAGAAACCTTCCCATTTAATGATTAGCTGGAAGACCAAATCAAGGACGAATGGCAAAAATCTGCAAAAAAAGACCAGCCTCAGCAATAGACTTGCCGAACTGTACCCGCTGAAGGAGCCTAGTGTCAACCCACTAGTAACACCACCAGTGGTAGATTCTTCCTTGATGCGCCTAGCCAGGCATGTAATGCCCTATACACACTATCGGTTCGTCTGATGAAAATAGACCGATGGACCGTTTTCATCGGACGAACCGATCTTGTGTGGGCTCCATCAGTTTTTTTTTTTTTTTCCCCCATCGGTGAAAAAAAACAGAACCCGTTTTTAAAATTTTCGTATGGTTAAAAAAAATTATCGTCTGTGGTGAAATCCATTGGTCAAAAATCCACGCATGCTCAGAATCAAGTCGAGGCATGCTCTGAAGCATTGAACTTCATTTTTCACAGCACGCCGTTGTGTTTTACGGCACCGTGTTGGACACGTTCGGATTTTTAACCAATGGTGTGTAGGCAAGACTGATGAAAGTCAGATTTTTTTCATCAGATATCCGATGAAGCTATCGGTTCGTTTTCATCAGATGAACCGAGCGTGTGTACAGGGCATTACACTTCCAATAGAAGATGCGGTTACATTTAAAAATGTACTAGACAGAAAGATCGATCACTTCCAATAGAAGATGTGGTTACATTTAAAGATGTACTAGACAGAAAGATCAATCTAGATCTTAAGAGAGCCTACCTATCTGCAGGTGGTACCTGCAGGCCAGCAATAACTCTTGCAGCAGTGGGAAGATCCATCTCAAGCTGGTCCTTCATTGCCGAGAAATTGTTAACAGAAGGCATGGAACAAGAGAATATTCATAGCTCTCCAGGAACTTAGCCTTGCAGGCGATTTTGTAGACCTGATAAAATCAACAACAAGAGCAATGCTAAGCTCGGTGATGGCCAGGAGGGCACTCTGGCTAAAACCTTGGTCAGCAGACCCTTCCTCAAAGTCTAATTGGTGTAAGATCACATTTGACGGCACAAACCTCTTCGGAGAGGTTGGCCATTTCAAAGGTCACCGGCGGAAAGTCAGGACTCATCCCTTCAGACAGAAGGCCTAGGCAGCAAAGACCACCTACCGCCAGACGAAACCTCCCAGACAGGTATAGGGAGGCTAAGCCCTACAGGCCCTGCAGGGAGTACAGGAAAAATTGGAAGAATCCCACAATCATCCTTCCTAAAACTCCAAAAATCCAGGACCCCATGGGAGACCAGAAGTTTTTTTGAAGGTACGTCCAACCAACCAGCTGTAGTAGGAGCCAGACTGAAGGACTTCAAGCAGGTCTGGGCGGAGTTAATAAAAAAACTCATGGACAGTAGCTACTGTCCAGGAAGGACACAGAAGGAGGTTCAAGAATCGACCTCCCAGAGACCAGTTCGTCACAACCAGAATTCCAACATCTCGGGAAACCCGACTCAATACCATAGAGCTTCCTCAGGAGAAAATTCCCATCATAATCCAAAAGCAAAATAAGTTACTTTTATCCACCACACTCCCAGCCAGAGAGTGTCTCAGCATTCTGGGATTGCTATCAGCAACCATCCCTATGGTTCAATGGGCCCAGTGGAATACAAGACCTCTCCAGACATCATTCTTGAGACAATGGAACGGTGTCAACGAATCAACAACCGAAAGGAGATCAAACAATCACTATGGTGGTGGACCCGATTGCACAACCTAAAGAGGTACAAGCGTATAATTACCCCCCCACCCCCCAGGAGGTGATCACTTCGGATGGGGAGCACACTACCAGCAACTTGCAGTCCAAGGCCGTTTGGTTTTTCGAGACACAGGATGTAGTATCGAACATCCTAGAGATGAAAGCGGCGTTCCAAGCTCTCCTGGCTTTCAGTCCTCTCCTGAAAGGGAAAGAAGTCCTGCTGAAGATGGGAAAACAGTGTGGCAGTTGCACAGGCAAGGAGGCACCAAAAGTCACTCCATGATGCAGGAAGTCCGCCCAGTTCTCGAATGGGCACAAGTGAATCTGTCGGGGCTAAGGGCGATGTATGTCCCAGGAACCCAGAACCACCTGGCCGATAGCTAAGCAGAAGCTCGCTTTATTTCCAACAACGAATGGGCTCTGAGTCACCAAGCTTTCTCCCTCATAACAAAAACTTGGGGCATGCCGTATATAGACTTGGCAGCGACTCCAGACAATGCAAAGTGCCGGAGGTATCTGACGAGAAACCCCCTGCCCATTAGCGGAGGGGATGGATTGCCTACAACAACTTCCATCTGGGTTACATCTTTCCCCCCCAACACCTCTCATACCGAGATTTATACTCGGGCTCAAGAGGTCATCATCCACAATAATAGCAGTCCTTCCCTTTTGGCCAAGACGACCATGGTTCACCACTCTCCTTCAGTGGTTCACCACTCTCTCCTTCAGCTGAATACGGCGAGACCATTACTGCTTCCATCAGCAGCGGATCTACTCTCCCATCGGCAACTTCTTCATCCATCCCCCGAAAGGATGCATCTGACAGCCTGGAGATTTGAAATGGCTAGGTTATTAAACCAAGGTTGCTCCCAGAAAGTGGTAGAGACACTTCTTCAAGCCAGAAGATGCACCACCAATACCTACAAGAGAATCTGGGAGAAGTTTCTCTCAGTCGCACAGCAACAAGCCTGGAACCCATCATCTCCAACAGTTTCTCTAGTTAGGCCTGGGGTCAAGTACACTCAAAGTCCACATTTTAGCGCTATCAGCAATGACAGGAGTAAAATGGGCACAAGAACCTCTCGTCATTCAGTTCCAGAGGGCCTGCCTAAAGATAAAGCCTCCCAGAAAGCCTTCCTTCCCGACCTGGAATCTTTCGGTTATACTGGAAGTTCTAGCGCATGAACCATTTTTTCCATTGGAAAACATCTCCTTGTGGGACTTAAAGTGGAGTTCCAGCCTTTTTTGATGTTTATTAAAAGTCGGCAGCTCCTCTCCCTCCCTCTCCGCCTCCATCCTAACTGTGGGGACCCAGCCTTGACAGCTTTCGGCTTCACGGCGGGGCACTCACTGCGCATGCTCGAGCAGGGCTGCGCTACCTGATTGGACAGGCGATCTCCTGGGACCTGTCGCGTGTCCCAGGCGATCGCTTACAGGGAGGGGCCGCCAAAAGGCGATATGACATATCGTTTTAGCGGTCCCTGGGCGGAAGGAGGATGTGGGACAGGATGTCCCACTTCTCCTGAAGCCCCCACCCCCCCCCCCCCAAAAAAAATGACATGCCAAATGTGGCATGTAAGGGGGTGAGGAACGAACTCCGCTTTTAACTATCAAGGTCACCTTTTTCATTGCAATAACATTGTCCGAGAGTCTGAGATACAGGCTTTATTGGCAAAAGAACCATACTTAATTGTCTATCCAGACAAAGTAGTCTTGAGACCATCTGATCGGTTTATCCCGAGGGCTTGAAGGCACATTCCACAAGGGCAATGGCTACCTCAAGGGCGGCCTACTGCAGAGTGTCCTCGGAAACTATTTGCCAAGCAGCGACTTGGTCCTCCAGAAATGCCTTTATTTCTCATAAGGTGGACTTTACCAGATTGTCTATGGCAGAGTTTGAACGAGCAATTATTCAGTCCAACACCTCTATACCTTGTAAATAAAAGATTCGTTATGCTCAGACCCACCCAGTTTGCGAGTTATTCACCCAAAGGTGTATGCTGCCATGATGCAACAGAAAAACTGAAAATTGTATACTCACCTTTCCGTAATTTTCCTTTCCTGTCGAATCTTCATGGCGGCATACAGATGCCCACCTGTCTGAGGTGAGGTGTGTGTATATGTATATATACTGAGAATACCTGGGCAGGGGCCCTCTCTGGGCTTAATAGTTAAACTGTCCTATCGGGTCGTTGGGGCGGAGCCACAACCCAAAGGTGTATGCTGCCATGAAAATGCGACAGGAAAGGAAAATTACGGAACGGTGAATATACAATTTTCCATTTTACTAGTGTATATTAAAGAAATTAGTTTGAAATCTTTGCAAATTTTATTAAAAATGTAAAATGAAAAATAACATGCATTTAAAAAATGGGTGTTTTATGAGACTTTAAATGAAGCAAGGCCTACTATGGTCCTATGACTCCATCTACCAATCAGTAAAAGAAAGTCGAGAGATTGGGACTTTATATGAAGCATGTGGTGGTAAATAATAAATGGATATTAAAATATTTATGTGTGTGTGTGTGTGTACATGTGTATAAATAAATATCAGAATTCCCAGAGGAAGTCACGATATTGTGATGAAACGGGTAGGAGGAGCTTGATCGGCTGACAAGTGAGGTACCAGGAAGTGTTTTTCAGAGCAGGCATAGGATGGGGCAAACACCGTGAAACCGGGGCTGCAGTACCACAGGTGACTTTATCACCCCTTAGCACTTTTAAAAGCATTTTTTATTCATTAATGTGAGTTGAATGTAAGTGGAGTTTTTGAAGTTAAACGCTATTGCATGCCTCTGTTATGTTCCGCATGTGATTTATATGAGGAGAATTTTTAAACATACCAGGAGAAAACACTGTTTTTTTTGAGCTGGGCGATTACCAGGAGGAGGAAGTGGTCTGTGTTCCATATCATACACACTAACATAGTATAAAGGAAACAAAGAAGGATTCCAGCAGGCCATTGCTTTTTACTACAGGCTTATTTAATAAGCCCCCTAAGGTGAGGGTACACCTGGTGGGGGATGAAGACACGGTTATCACATGGTTGATGCTGTTATTATGGACTTTTGCTGATGAATACAATACATTATTAAGGACTGTGTGTGACCCACGGAGCACTAGCACTTTATTTAATTTTTTTTTTTTTTTTTTTTACTGGATTTTACAATTAAATTTTACATGTTCATATAATTTTTTATTGGATATATATTTGCTATAGCACCTATTTTAATTGAGTATTAGCACTGCACACTGTGTCATATATATACTATATTGTCACATTGTGGGGAAGTGCAAGCAGCTGATTTTAGTTTAGTTGATTTACGGTAGTTTCGTGTATTTTTAGGATTAGTGTGGCAGCTCACAAGGTTTTACCTATTCATTTATTGTTTACCACCGTGTGCGTCATATAAAGTCCCAATTCTTGCTTTTCTTTTACCGATTAGGGATGGAGGCATAGGACCATAGTAGGCCTTTCTTCATTTAAAGTTCAATAAACACCCATATTTTTTTTTAAATACTTTGTATACATGTTCTTTGCTAATTTATTAAAAATGTAAAAATATTTCAAAAACATTTTTTTCACATGTCATTATGGGGTATTGTTTGTGCCATTTTTAGGAAAATAATTAATGTATTCAATTTTGGAAGAAGACTTTAACCAATTTTGGAAGAAGACTTTAACCTAACAAAATGTGTGAAAGGTGAATACTTTCCGGATGCAGTGTATATGATTCCTGGTAAAGAAGGCAATAACATGAATCAACGACAATTTCACAAAATAAATTATGGAAACCCCTCCACAAGAAAGACAGTAATTGGAGGGAACCCCCCCCCCTCCCCCAAGTCAGTCAGTCATCCAGCCCGGCACTTACCCCTTCTAGGTTGCCGGCGGGCCGTGGTTCCTGTGTCCTCTTTTGCTCTTCTGCATCACGTTGGCTTCCGCTGTGCATCTTCTCCATCCTCCTCCTAGGTGTCCAATAGGATTGCCTGTCATTTCAGCCAATTGGGTGACGGGTCTCAAGACCCGCTTCATGATTGGCCATAAAGAGGATCAGTGTGGCAATAGCGAATGTTCATTTGCTATTGTCACACAACTTGGTGGGCTCGAAATGCAGTTCTCTGTGTCTTGAGCTCACCCTTTTTTTAAGCCTAATTACGTGCTTCCAAAAAACCCTCCCCTTGGAATCCATGGTCTGGCACCCTGCATGTAGATCAGGGGGTGGGACACATGGATGGGGGGTGGGCCGCCACTGGAGGGGAAACTCTCTTTTAAAAAAACTTAAAGAAATTTAACTTTTTACTTCATTCTATTGTATTGAAGATGAGAAAAATCCAGGTTTTATCTCTAGTAGCTGAAAACCCACAATATTCAGATTGCATGAGTAGAAAAATCTGGCATATTGCTCCTACTGTGGAGCTATAATAGACCTCCAGTTTTCACCGCATCCAGGTCACATAGCTCTCAATGGAGCCGGTTCACACATGTCCTCCACAGTGCAAATTCCAAAAGGGTCCGGTGAGTTTTTGGGTCTGGTTCAGGTGAAAGTTCAGGCAAACTTTGAACCAGAATCACACCGGAACCGGTGAACAGAAGCGCACAGAAACCCATGCTGGAAATCTATGGCCAGACATATAGTATGTGAACACGGCCTTAAACTTTCACAATAGTATATAAACCCAGATTTTGAACCACACATATGTGAACCCAGCCTTAAAGGATTAGTCCACCTTGATACTAAAATCGCTACATCTAAAGACATCCACAATATAAGCCTAACCTATCTAGCCCTATAAAGAAGAAATCCGTATACATGCCTTTTTTTAAGCTGATCCAGTCTGGTCTTCAGTGGCGGAAGCTCTGCAAAGGACACAGCCGTCAATGGCTGTGAAATGAATGGGGAGTGACGTTACCCATAGAGTTACTATGGGGCTTTCGTTGTTGGCTGTGTCTTCTGCACCCGCCTCCACAGCGAAGCCTCAGCTGACAGCTCAGCGTGGGATCGGGTCAGACCGGCTTCAAAAAAGGTATGTTACGTACCTGCCGGATGAGTCTGACGTGCAGTGGGAAGGCTTTCTCATACAACCCCGGCTCAAGGGCCACCGATGTTGCAACAGTGGCCGCAAGAGCCTGGCGGGGTATATGGGTTCCTGGTTCGTCTTGGGTCTTGTCAGTTCAGCTGGTGCAGCAGGAAACGGGAAGCTGGCTGGTAAGTGCACTGGCTGGGGAGACACTGAATACGTAGTCAGACAAGCCGGGTTTGGTAACAGACGATCAGATGAAGATATAAACGACAGGCAGGGAATGGTCAGGATACAGGCAAGTTCGGCAACAGGATATCAAGCATTGTAGAGCTGAGTGTGGTTACAAGCCAGGCCGGGATCAGGATAACAGATCAATCGTAGTCAAACACAGAAAACGGATCAGATATGAACTGCAGATCAGGCAGCGAAGACACAGTGCTGCTGAGGTGTTTAAATAAGGAAGCCTGTTGCCAATCACTGAAATCAGTCTGCACTTTTAACCCTTAGGTGGCAGGTCCATGACAGGTATGTATACTGATTTCTTTTTTGCCGGCTAGATAGCCATGATCTGACACGAACCTATCTGTAGATGTAGATGTAGATTTAGTGTTTGGCTGGACTTATACTTTCATACTAGTATATGAACCCAGATTTTGGGTGCACCATGTCCATATTTGTCAATGTACTTTATAAATATGAACCTTGCTTCTCTCAGGGACATCAAAACACCTTCCCAGGATCCTGAAATAACCAAAGAATTTCAACCAAAAAGTAAAGGGAGAGATGCTATCCACACCCGCCTGAAGATCATAGAAAGAGCAGGTATTTCATGAAATATTTAAATAGTAAAATGTTCATATTTTTCTATCAGGGCTCATTCAGACAGGCATCTTCTGTGCTAAGCCACTTTTTGCTGCATGTGCATTCACCTCTGAGCTGCGCACAGGCAGCCCATAGACGTTTTATGTAGATGCAGCAACTGCACGGACACACACATGTCCAAATTGGACATTCGGTCAGGAGCGGGTGCAGGAATCTGAACTAAGACACTGTCATGTGATTTAGGCAGAGACCTCTGTATTTTTTATATTATGAGGTTCTGCAGAAATCTTTATACGTTTATTTGCATTCAGTCTTGCTTTTTCCAGCGTCTGTTTCCTTTGCTTATTGTGCTATTTCTTTTTCTTACCCTCACTTCCCCTGTCTATCAATTTGCTACATGTCATCACCTGTCCCCTTTATGTGGGAATTCATTCTGTGGTGTCCCACTTTCTCGTGTTTCTTGTTCCAGCCCTGCCTATAAATATGTGTACATTGACAGCAGCCAATAGTGGCACACTGACTGCCATGTTTTTCTGGAGCTCTGTTTTTTCATTCCATCCTTTGATTCCAGCTTCACTGATCTCAAATTTTTTCCAAGGGCGTACAAATGCATATTGTCACAACAGGTATCAGTGTAGTCACAATGTAGAGCGAATATCAGTTCACGCATACTACAATATGTAAACAACAATACCAATCTAATCCAGAATATGTGTTCTCGCTTCTAAAATGGAGAATCTCAAAAATACTTAATGGCATGTTAAATGGATTTTGCAAGGGTAGTTGACTATGTTATGACTTCTAGCGATAACAAGTATAGTAAACAAATCGCAGACAACTGCTGCATCCAAAGCTACAAACCAACACTGTAAAAGAGAGAATGAGGAAAAGAGTAAGAAATTGAAGTATATGTAAACAGAAGGGTAAAGGTAAGGGGGGAAGGGGTAAAAGGAGAGTAACCATTACCCCCTCCTGCTCCACCAGACAGCCCCAGGTACAATCCAGATTCTCTGCCACTATGCAAGGAGATAGAGACTGGGTTCACACTGGAGCACGGAGCGGCTCACAGCAGGGGGTCTGGTGCGTCTCTATTCACTGTTTCAGGTCTGATTTCAGCCCAAATTTTTGGCTGAATTTGTACCTCAAACGGACCAAAAGATGCACAGGACTCCTGTGCAATTCACAGCGGAGCTGCTCCGAGGATGTTTGAACTGGCTCTATAGAGAGCCAGTCACAGTCTCCCGCTATGCGAATTGGATGTGAGGAAACCCACATCCAATTTGCAATAGTGTGAACCGAGCTTAAAGGTCCAACAAAGTTGTAAAAGTGGATCCAAGTTACGTCATGGATGCCAAATTTTGATTAAATTTAGTAATCAAGTTATTTAGCCTTGCTGTTAGATATTATAGACGTTGTATACAAGTTGATAAAGATCCTCCCTAGAATGCGAAGATGGTTTCTTCCACTTGAAGGTGATTGAAAATTTGTCTTCAGACAAAATGTGATCAGTTTTGTAGCTACTGTATACTGGCTGTGATCGGCATGGGTAAGCCTAGAAGGTTGTGTGCTGAATCCAAAGTCATTGGGGTGACAAAAAGGGATACCAGAAGAGTTTTAATAGTTTCTCAAAAAGGGAAAATGTTAGAACATTCCCAATAAATATACTATAGGGATCCCAGAGACTCATTGCAGCAAGAAGAGGATAATGCTGGAATAAGTCAATGTCAAAGTTGCAGAGTATAATACCAGAAAAATTGTCTATTATACTGGTTCATATAGATGTTTTGTTGGCATTATCCCAAATGTGCTATAGAAGTAGGATTGTTTGACAAATGCTAAACCAGTGTGTTCCTCCTTATGCCTGCTACTGGCAACCATTACAATGGTGAACTGTTTATTTTACTATTTCTCATTTCCTTTACAAAGTGCCCTTTACTTTTTTTTTTTTTTTTGCAGTTGAGAAGGTGGATATTAATTTTACTGTGATTGATCAGCTCCAGGTGACGTGTAACCTTGCAGTAAGTCATTTTCAGGGGGGTGTGACTGGGGGACCTGAGCAGGTAGCGTAACACACTAAATAGCCTTATTAAAAATGACTGCTGCTATTGCTACTGCCTCTCCAGTATGTCACTGGTATCATCGTGAGAAATCCAGGACTGCCAAGTATGGGGTACACTGTGGTAAGATGTGACTATAATTCTCATTATTTAGGACTTGTTCACACCAGATGCTTTCACGAAGTAGCACTGGGGACACCACGGTTGAGCAGTTCACAAGGTAACAACAAGACACAACAAGGAGATGTGATTCTCTGAGCAGTGGAACAATACAGCTTGAGGAAACCGTCCACCGTGCCACACAGTAGGGCACAGCACAACAGGAAACAATCCAAAGGGCCACAGGCAGGGGGGGGGACAGATTCTGAGAGCTGCAGTATTGCATAGCAAGTGTTAAAGTGGTTGTAAACCCTTACACAACACTTTTATGTACAGGTAAGCCTATAAAAAGGCTTACCTGTAGGTACTGGAAATATCTCCTAAACCTGCATGGTTTAGTAGATATTTACCATATATGCTTATGCCGATGTCATCGACGCATGCGCACTAAAAAAAGGGACGTTTCTATAGGGCCCGTGCCATGACCGTCTGCTCACGCACGCATACACTGACGTCGCGTGACTCCGGCAAGTCAAAGCCAGAGTTCACAGCCCCAAAAGGAAGAGGGATGAAGATGGACATGGACATCGTTGGCTTTGTTTGCAGGTAAGCAGCACATAATGGGCTAAGATGCATCCTAGCCCATTATGTTTTTACTTTTCAGGGGAATAAAGAGTAAAACCCATCAGAGTATTCAGAGAGCAAGTAGAGCATAGTATAGTAGGACAGGAAGATTCAGGGACTCACATCTGGGGGCCTGCACCTCTTAGTGGAGTGGTCTGGGTGCTGGGTGGCTTGTACTGATGGATCCGTGGAGGCAGTGTCTTGGAAGCCGTTGCTTGATACAGGGGAGAGAGAGGAGCAGGGAGTGCAGGCGCTTAAGGTAAGCTGATGATCTTACACACAGGCCTACTGCATTCAAAAGACACCCCTGGCCATCATTTTTACTAAAGGAATTAACTTGTGTTTTGTAAACCTAAGACGATCTTCATATTAATTTTATTAGTGGTTTGCAAAGTATGGTTATCATATATTCTAGGTAGCGTGAACTGGAGTTATTCTGGCCTGGGCAGAAAAACTATAGTGTCTAGTAAAGAAAACAGAGATTCTTTCTGCAAATGCAGGTTCATGTGATTTATGGCTGCACTGCCAAACCTGAGTTATTAGAGGATGAATTTTATGTTGTATGTACTTTCTACCTCAAATTGTGCTGCCCCAGCTGGTATATATTTTCTTAATTGGCTTTTCTAAGTATCCTAGATGCATTAGACCGGGTTCACACTGGTGCGACAAAAGCTCCGACATTGGGAGCTCATGTAGCATGATGTGTGAAAATCAATGTTTCCCTAAGAGATCTGTCTTAACTGGACCGACACTACTTTGGTCCGACTTTGATCCTACTTCAGCCCATTAAATATCATTGAAGTCGGAACACCGTATGCATGATCCGACTTTGGCATGTGACTTGTGCTCTGATGATCTTGAGCGGGAACTCCACGCCAAATTTTAAATAAAAACGGAATGGGTTCCCCCTCCAAGAGCATACCAGGCCCTTCGTCTTATATGGATTTTAAGGGGAACACCCTACGCCGAAAAAACGGTTTGGGGGGGTCCCCCCAAAATCCATACCAGACCCTTATCCTAGCACGCAGCCCGGTCAGGAAAGGGGGTGGGGACGAGCGAGCAATCCCCCCCCTCCTGAACTGTACCAGGCCACATGCCCTCAACATGGGGGGTGGGTGCTTTGGGGCAGGGGGCGCCCTGCCCATCATGTCCTGAGTGGTGACGTCATAAGGGGCGTGGTCATCGGATGACCTCACTCGGCTTACCACGTCCAATGCCTATATAAGTCGTTGCGCACACGCCATTACAGCGGGAGAGAGCATTGAGTCAACATCGGAAGAAGACGACGAAGAAGACCGGGCAACCGCTAGCAAAAGAGCAGAAGATATCGGAGGAGCCCGGCAGAAGACAACGGAGAGCGCAGAGAAGAGGCCGTAGAGCGCAGAGAAGTTGGAAGAGACCCCCGGAGCTGCCTAATAAAGGTTTTTTTTTTTACACCCCCCCCCCCAGGTGAATGGGTTAGGGGTACTCATTCACATAGGGTGGGGGGCCGGGATCTGGGGACCCCCTTATTGATGGGGGCTCACGGATTGCAATAAGCCCTCCGCCCGCAGACCCCGACAACCAACGACCAGGGTTGTCAGGAAGAGGCCCTTGTCCTCATCAACATGGGGACAAGGTGCTTTGGGGTGGGGGGGGCCGCAGGGCGCCCCCTGCCCCAAAGCACCCACTCCCCATGTTGAGGGCATGCGGTCTGGTACGGTTCAGGAGGGGGGATACTTGCTCGTCTTCATTCCTTTTTCTTTTTTTCTTTCAATAAATTTTTTATTGAGAATTCAAATAGGGTTACAATATCTCTTTAAACACCATAAACAACAAATGCCCCAAGGGGCCAATCATTTCAATTCGAGAGTACAACAGAAAGTCACTATATAAAGCTTAATAAATTAAAAAAAAAAAAAGGGGTAGATCTCGAATAGGGCTGCTTGTGCATCATTTCATGGGCGATACAGCAGGTGTTTGGTAATAGAACCCTTAAAAAAAAAAAGGGGGATCGGGTCTAAGGGAAATCCGGAGCCCACTCCCCCAGCACCCCACTTGGGATCCTGCTGTGCCAATGGGTAGGCCCCCAATCCCCCCCAGTCCCCCCCCCCCCCCCAGACTCGCATCACTCTGACCAATGCGGTAAAGACAGAAAATTCCCTGCGGGTAACTTGAGGAATACCCCCCCCCCCAAAAGGAGAAAAATATAACAGAAAATAAATACAGGACATCCATAGACATCTGAGAACCACAACCCTACGTAGAATGCTGACTCAAGTATTAAAGAAAACAATAAATAGAGATAGTAGAAGAAGTAAGGAAAGAAGGAAAAATGAAAAAGAAGGGGGAAGGATAAGGTTAGGGTGATAAAAGTAATGCCTAACTTTAAATAAGAGCATGGTTATAACTATTCAGGATCATTCCTTTTTCTTACCAGCAAGGCTGCATGCTCGGATAAGGGTCTTTGTATGGATTTTGGGGGACCCCCACGCCGTTTTTAAATCGTAGGGGGTTCCCCTTAAAATCCATATCAGACCGAAGGGCCTTGTATGCTCTTTAACAAGGGGGCCCCCAGATCCCGCCCCCCACCCTATGTGAATGAGTATGAGGTACATTGTACCCCTACCCATTCATTTAAAAAAATAAGTTTAAAAAATAAAACACTACACAGGTTTTTAACCACTTCTCTACTTTTGGGTGTTTTTCAGATTTGGTGTTTACAAGACTAAAACAGTTTTTTTTGCTAGAAAATTGCTTAAAACCCACAAACATTATATATTTATTTTTTTCTAACACCCTAGAGAATAAAATGGCAGTCATTGCAATACTTTTTGTCACACCGTATTTGCGCAGCGGTCTTACAAGCGCACTTTTTTTGGAAAAAAATCACTTTTTTGAATTAAAAAATAAGACGGCAATAAATTTGGCCCAATTTTTTTATATATTGTGAACGATAATGTTACGCCGAGTAAAATGGTACCCAACATGTCACGCTTACAAATTGCGCCCGCTCGTGGCATGGCGTCAAACTTTTACCCTTAAAAATCTCGATGGGCGACGTTTAAAAAATTCTATAGGTTGCATTTTTTGAGTTAGAGTAGGTCTAGGGCTAGAATTATTGCTCTCACTCTAACGATCGCGGCGATAACTCACTTGTGTCGTTTGAACACCGTTTTCATATGCGGGTGCTACTCGCGTATGCGTTCGCTTCTGCGCACAAGCTCGTCGGGACGGGGCGCTTTAAAAAATTTTTTTTTCTTATTTATTTTATTTTTTACACTGGGGGAAAAAAAAAAGATCACTTTTATTCCTATTACAAGGAATGTAAACATCCCTTGTAATAGAAAAAAGCATGACAGGTCCTCCTTAAATATGAGATCTCGGGTCAAAAAGACCTCAGATCTCATATTTAGACTAAAATGCAAAAAAAAAATAAAAAAAAAAATTGAAACTGTCATTTTTTCAAATGACAAAAAAAAAATGTTTCTTTAAGAGGCTGGGCGGGACTGACGTTTTGACGTCACTTCCGCCCAGCAGAGCTATGGGGACAGGCGAAGGAGATTTTTCCTTCAGTCTCGTCCCCAGTCAGCAGCCGAACGCACCCGATCTCCTCCGCCGCTACCGACGGCTCCGGTAAGTGGCGGCGGGAGGGGGGGGGGCCCTCTTCCGCTGCCAATAACGCCGATCTTGCTGCGAATCCGCCGCGGAGACCGCCGTTATCGTTAACAGAACCGCTGACACTAAAGATGGATACCTCGGTTGTGGCAGCAGCTGCTGCCGTTACCGAGATATCCATCTTTAAAGTTAGGCCGTATAAAGACGTACAGCGGTTTGGAAGTGGTTAAAGTAATTGTTTTTAAGCAGCTTATGACGTCACTGACTGGGGGATGATAGGTCGGTGACGTCATAAGGGGGCAAGGCCTCTGGATGACTTCACACGGTGACCCTGCCCCATGCCAATATAAGTAGTGGCACATGACGCACCTGGCATTAGAGCGGGAGAGCACGTTGGGTCAACATTCGCAGAAGACATCAGCGGAGGAGGCAGAAAAACCAGAGAGAGAGCAGAGAAGAGTCAGGGGGAAGAATAAATCGGGAGAGATGCCAGAGCTGCTTAATGAATTACTTTAAAACCCTATATAGTGTGGTTTTTATTTTTTTAAACTTTTTTTTTTTTTTTTTTTTAGGTGAATGGATAGGGGTACAATGCAGGGTGGGGGGCCAGGATCCCAGATTCCCATAAGCCTCCCGTCTGCAGACCCCGACAACCAGTGGCCAGGGTTGTCAGGGAAAAGGCCCTTGTCCTCCTCCAACATGGGGACAAGGTGCTTTGGGGTGGGGGCACAGGGCCCCCCTGCCTTAAAGCACCCACCCCCTATTTTGAGGGCATGCGGCCTGGTACTGTTCAGGAGTTCCCCTTTAAGATCCTCAGAGCACAAGTCGCATGCCAAAGTCGGATCAGTCAAGACGGTGATCCGACTTCAATATTATTCAATGGACTGAAGTAGGATCAAAGTCAGACAAAAGTAGTGCAGGGAGCATTTTCAATGTCGGACCAACTTGTATCGGACCAGTTAAGACGGCTCCCATAGGGAAACATTGGTTTTCACACGTCATGCGACATGAGCTCCCAGTGTCGGCGCGTTTGTCGTACCAGTGTGAACCCAGCCTTAAATGTATGTTTTAACCCTGACAGGGTCACTTTAAAACCCAGCTCCAGCCACATCTTTTTATTTCGTTTTAGAGTGAGGAAAGGTTTTTATTTCAATTGGGGAGACTTTCCCATCACTTCTTGTCGGGACAGGAAGCAAAAGAAAATCTCTCCAATAAGGTCACCTTTCCACTTTATCCAAAACTGACCAGAGCACTTTTTAAATTTTTTTGGCACTGCATCGTTTTAACTGACAGTTGCTTGGATATGCGACGCTGTACCCAAACAAAATTTGGGTTCTTTTTACCACAAATTGAGCTTTCTTTTGGTGGTATTTGACAATTGTTTACTTTTTTGCTATAATAAATATCCCCAATTTTTTGGGGAAAAACACATTTCTTCATCAGTTTAGGCCAATATGTATTCTTCATATTTTTGGTTAAAAAATTGCAATAAGGGCGTGGTCCTGCCCGGCCTTTTGCAGTGATATTCCAGTGATATCGACCGACATTCACCGGCTTGTTCTCCGCTGGGAAGCGGAAAGGGAAGAATAAGTGGAAGACCGCTCCTAAACCGCATCAAAGCAGTGAAATTCACAGATTTTTCCAGAATAGCAGCAGGGCCCCTCCGGCCACCAAAATGGCGGACGCCACGAGGCACAGCTCCGTGAGTGCCCTGCAGCCGCGGGCCCCCTCTCCGCCTCCGACGTCCTCCCTTGCCCCTGATGGATTTTAATACCCCAGCGGTCTTTTCCGCGGAACCCCGGGACCCACAAGATCAGCATCTTACCCCGCTTACCTTGCGTGCAGATGAGGAGTTGCGGGAGATGCTCCGGGCAATCCCCACGAGGTCTGACTTTGAGGCCCTGGCCAACAGACTCGAGACGGCTCACCGCAGGGAGATTGCGGCAGTGAGAGATGTGGTGGAGGGTGTGGGGGAGACCTCGGTGGCTGCCCTGGAGAGACGGATCACGGCGGTGGAGGCTCAACAATCCACCCAGGCAGCGGCTGTCCTCGCGCAGCAGCTTCAGCTTGAAGAAATGGAGGACCGCAGTAGGAGGAACAACCTTCGGCTGAGGGGCATGCCGGAGGCCACTGAGACAGAAGATCTGGTGGCATCAGTGTTGGGCAAGTTCCAAGGTCTGTTGGGGGGAGACTTCCCAGCTGGCATGTCCTTTGACAGGATCCATAGGGCCTTGGGCCCTCGCTCGGATGATCCAGACAGGCCAAGGGATGTGATATGCTCGACAGTTCTTCACCCTGCGAACCTCCTCAGACCTGCCTGACCTCTTTCTGTTCCTGGATACTGAGCCCTTTGAGATTCCCGACTGGCTGCAGTCCCTTCAACGGTTGGCTCTGTGCTCGGGTCCGCCGGGACGCCGGAGAGGCAGGTCGCCTAGGCCACAGAGAGATCGGTGGGTGCCTCCCCTTCTCCTGTTTCCCTGGTCCGCCCCCCCTGCTGTCTTATTTTTATCTACCCCCCTGTGATGCTGACGATTCGTGGCGCCCCCCCTGCCCTGTCGTGGGGCTTGGGGTTGGCCCCCCTCACTCCGCCTGGACTGGCCCTCAAGGCAACCTTCTGCTGGATCCCGCTAAAGCTCTGTAGCGGTGTGCGGGGCCCTGCATATGTCCGCAGGATACACGAGACTCTGAGCCGGCTGCCGGTCGGGCGGGTCACGGGGTGGGTGCTGATGTGGGGAGGGGGAGGCGCTGACATCCTGGACCCGCCGCGGCGGCTGGTTTGGATCGGCAATGGAGCCCCACGATGTCCCTTCTGCCGAGGAGGAGGGTGAAGGGTGTTTTTTTTTTTTTTTGCTCTTTCTTTCCCTCCTTTTTTTTTTTTTTTTGCTCTTGGCCCGGCAGTACTTTGGATGGAGGGGGGGTGGCGGGGTCTGTTTGTGTGGCCAGGAGACTGTCGGTGGATACAGAGATGTACTCTCCGGTGTTGTTCAGACACTAATCGCAGAGATGGGATCGCACTGATGGACTGTGGGGAATCGGCTGCTTATATGGACTGTGTTCCCCTCTGGATACTGTTGTGATCGATATAATGTGCATGCTCCCTTATGTCGATGTCTTGTGGGGGGGGGGGAGCTGAGGGGTTGGGGTCTGTTTGGTTGGGGGATATTCCTTGTGGTGATTCATGGGATTGAGGGAATTAAGGTAGGGGAGTCGGGGGTTGTTGGGTATATTTGGGCTCGAAGCTGTAACTATACACTGTTGATTGATAGGTTTGTTGGTAAGTTCTATATATATGTTTGCTTTTCCTTCCCATGCTATTTCTTCTCAGGAATGTATGGTCATGTTTGGGGGGGCTGGGCTGGACTGGAGTAGCTCTTCTCGGTCCTTTCTAACCTCCTCCCCACTAGGCCGAAGCACCACCCCTGGTGTGAATCGGGGCGTGCTTTCTTTTGCGCAAGCGCATATCTCTTGCACCTCGTAGTAGGATAGACGGCACATGCTGTCCACTGTTTAGGGATTTGTTTATTTAGTTGTTTTATAAGTGCTGCTACTGTGTTTTTGTGATACTTCCTTCCCCTGTTGTGTTTTTTTGTCTGTTTTTTCCTCACCTCTTTTCTTTCTCCCTTCCTTCCTTGCCCCCCCCTCTTCCTCCACCCTCCCTAGCTACTTTTTCCTCCCCTCTTCTCTCCCCTCTCGCCCATACACGCACCCTCCCCTTCTTCTACACCTGACCGTGCTATTTACCCCCCCCCCCCACCTCCTCTAACTATTCCCTTCTCCGCTAGTTCCCTTTGTGTGACCCGGGGAGGATGGACAGTCTTCATATTTTCTCGCTGAATGCGAAGGGGCTTAATGTGCCCGAAAAGCGCCGTATGCTCCTCAATGATCTCAAGAGGGTTAAAGCAGACGTGGCATTTTTACAGGAGACTCACTTCAGGACTGGGGGGCCTCCATGCTTGAGTAGTCGTTTTTTCCCCTTTGTATATCACGCCACTAACATGACAGCCAAGTCTAAAGGCGTGTCCATACTTGTATCCGGAGAGGTGCCTTGGACGTGTGGTGGCACCCTGGCGGACGCCGAGGGTCGCTATATGTTCATCAAGGGGACTATAGGGGACACGAAAGTGACGCTAGCCACTTTGTGCCCAACGATCGGCAGGACACCTTTATACACAATACCCTGTACTTACTGATGGAATTCCAGGAGGGACAGTTGATTGTGGGAGGCGACTTTAACCTCCCTCTGTCCCCATCAGTAGTCACTTCGTCGGGACACTCTTCGGTACGCTCGGGAACCTGCAAACATGTCTCCAGGGACCTACACAATGCCCAGCTGGTTGACGTGTGGAGGTTGCACCACTCCGGGGTAAGGGACCACACCTTTTACTCGTCTCCGCACAAAGTATACTCGCGGATTGACTATTTTTTTGTCCCTCACGGCCAGTTGGAGGCAGTACATGATCCGACGATTGGGAACATCACGTGGTCCGACCACGCACCTATTACCATGCATTATTACAGAGACCTCGAGGTCCAGAACACGGTTTTGGCGCCTGAACGAAAGCCTGCTCCAGACGCCGGAAGTCGTGGCCGAGGTCACAAACGAGTTGCAACATTATTTCAGAACCAATGACACTGATAATTGCGACCCAGGCATTCTATGAGAGGCGCATAAATCAGTGATCAGAGGGACACTGATCAAATGCGGCGCGCGGATTAAACGGGAGAGAGAACAGCAATTGATGGGTCTTCTGGACAAAATCCGCGTGGTGAAATCCAAACACAAGCGGACGCCCACGCCCTCTCTGGAGGCGGAATTGCTTGTGGTATTTAATCACCTCTGCGGTTTTTATTTTTTCCTAAACACTGAAGCACTGAAAGGCTGCACTGATGGGTACCTATGAGCTGCACTGATGACTGTCACTGATAGATTGCACTGATAGGCATGACTGGCATCTGCCCTGGCACTTGTTGGCATATCCCTGGTGGTCTAGGGTGGCATATCTGGTGGGTGTCCTTTTTTGCCATCCCTGGTGGTCCAGTGTGGGCATCCTTGGGGGGAACTGCGCTGATAATCAATCAGCGCAAACCCCGCCCCTGTCAGGAGAGCCGTCGACCGGCTCTTCTCTAAAATGCGCTTCCTGTTTACATCTTTATCACCCGTGATTGGACACGGCTGATCATGTGGTAAAGAGCCTCTGCCAGATTGACACATCGCACCACCGATCACCACGCTGCCCCCCCCCCCCCAAACGGACAATCGTGGCTTATACTGATTGACTTTATATGACGTCCAGTCAGGATAGCTGAACCACTGCCTGGCCATCAATTTGCTATACAAGCTTTAACCACTTGCCGACCACCTGCCATCATTGTACGGCAGCAGGTCGGCTCTTTCCTGTGAATCGTTGTACTGGTCGGCTCCTTTAAGACATGCGCGTGGCCGGCGGCTACCCCTGATCATGGGCACAAGAGCCAGAATGGGGATCTGTGTATGTGAACACACAAATCCCTGTTCTGACAGGGGAGGAGGGACAGATCTGTTTTTTACTAGTAATTATGAACTGCGATCTGTCTCCTCCAGTCAGTCCCCTCCCCCACAGTTAGAAATTGCACATGAGGGAACACATTTAACCCCTTGATCGCCCCCTAGTGTTAAACCCTTCCCTTTTGGTGAAATTTACACAGTAATCAGTGCATATTTATAGCTATAATCGCTGTATAAATGTCAATGGTCTTCTATAAAGTGTCCGTTCTGTCAGTCGCACTACCGCTAAAAATCACAGATCACCGCTATTACTAGTAAAAAAAAAAATGCTAATAAAAATTCCATAAATCTATTTCCTATTTTGTAGTCGCTATAACTTTTGCGCAAACCAATGAATATATGCTTCTTGCGTTTTTTCTTTAATAAAAAAAATGATGTAGAAGAATACATGTTGGCCTAAACTGATGAAGAACTTTTGTTTAAAAAAAATTTGGGGGGATATATTTATTATAGCAAAAATAATATAGTATAAATATATAAATATATATTTATACTATATTATATCATTTATTATTATTTTCTAAATTGTCGCTTTTTTTTTTTTTTTTTTGTTTATAGCGCAAAAAAAAAAAGAACGTCAATTCTGTTTGGCTACAACCGAGCAATTGTCATTTAAAGCGACACAGTGCCGTATCACAAGAAAATGGCCTGGTCATTTAGGGGGGAAAATCGATCCCGGGCTGAAGTGGTTAAACAAGCTTCAGTTTTTTTTTTTTTTTTTGTGTGTTGCCAGCGCACCACTCTAGTGTGAAAGCCCTTGGCAGGAGAGGCGCTTTACAGGTGCCATTTTTTGCGCTATAGCGCCTGCAAGCGCCTCAGTGTGAAAGTAGCCTTGTTGTTTTCATTGATACAATTGTACCTGCTAATTCCATGTCTTTCTGAAGCTGTCCACAAGTGGTCCTTGGCTATTGGACAACTGATAATTCTGTTCACGCCTCTGTCAAATTTTGTGAGGAGCACCTGGTTGTGGCAAGTTATGTTCAACTTCTGGATTAGATTAGAAATCCTTCTGCAACCAATGCCTTTTTATAGGCCACCACTGAACCAGCTGATATTAATTTGCACTGACAAGGGGCAGAATTGCTTTCTAATTACTGACGGTAATTAACTGGGCTTTCCTTGTCTTCTTGCACCTCCCTTTCTTCATGTGTTCAATACTTGTTATTCCATTTTATTACACAATTTAATTTCTGAACTTGTTTGGTTTCTTTGTATGTATTGATTGCATGGGTTGTTACCGATTTATGTGGTGAACATTTCATGTCAATAGCACCTTTTCGAAATATATTTACCTAAAAAAAATCATGACATGTTCAATACTTATTTTACCCGTTTGTGTGTGTGTGTGTGTATATATGTGTGTGTGTGTGTGTGTATGTATGTGTGTATATATATATATATATATATATATATATATATATATACATTGAAGCTGCACAGGGCACGCACGTATCATGCAGTACTTCTACAGTATAAACGGAGAGAACTAGCACTAATTAAAAAAATACACCCATAACGGACGCCTTTCCTTTCTTCCACCTTTTTATGTCAAGTCTAATTCATCTGCATGTCTAGCCCTACTGGTTTAACTGAAGTTGACAACTGAAATATGTCTTCATGGAGGCTATAAAGTACTCATTCTAATCCTAATTTTAAAAATAATTTCCAAGTGGAAATAAATAACATGGCTATTAATCTTTTTCTGGAAGAAGCAGATTGTTCGGGAAAATGATATAAACCTGCCTTTGTTGGCTAGTTAGGCGTCAGAAATAAACAGTCTCTCAACAGTGAAAGCAGGGCATTGACAGTGGTTGGTGGACCTTGCGGGCACATGGTGGCAATCGGCATTGGTTAAGAAGTTGGATGTGAAACAATGAGCATGTCAGCTTATGCAACCATTGGATGAGATGAGTTTGTCTGAAAACCGCTAAGCTGAATCATTCATGTTTGTTCAAGACTAAAAAATGTATTATACTTTTGGCTAAACACAGTGTCTGGAACCTCCTTCCTTATTGCCGTTTTTAGTGTCCAGTTTAGGGCCCAGTGTTCCATAGTTGGCTGTTTTACACATTATGCCTGGTTTCAAACAGACACGAAAATCCCTATTTATGTTTGTAGTTCAGTTTTAAACTGTTTTACAGATTATTATTTTTTTAGCTTAATAATAAAACTGTTTAATATTCCATAAAGTATTTTTCTTTAGAATTTTTGGTAATGTAATAGGGGATGTATTGCATTATTGAAGACCCAGTTCCTTTATTCTTTAGATCAGCCACCTTCGGTGTCAGACTGACATTGGTTTGGCTGCTGCTGGATCCAACTTATGTCGTCATGAGAGTCTCTGTTGGCTTCAGGTAAGACCCACCAGCAAGGATTTATGATTTTTAATTAGGTGGCAGGTTCTTTTTGTGTTAAAACTGTCTTTCATTCAGTGTTGACCACCCGAGCATTAGAGCTGAGGTATAAAAATTCTCTTCTAAATATGAAGTAGCTGCCAGAAGTTATTTTTGCTTTTCCTTTTGTAAGCAGTGCTATAAAAAAAAAATGATTGGTTGCTGGGTGGCTGTCTGTAAAGGATGAGAATTGTGAATGACGAGAACTCTGTGATGCTTATGAGGAGTCTGTCAGAAAGCAAACATATTGTGCGTGAAGCCTCAGATAGAAGCTACCAGCCGCTGGTTTGCAGGTTGCATACAAGTTTTAGACTTGGACATATAAAACATTTTTAACAGAAAACGGCATTGACATTTTTACTACAGAATTTGCATAGTACATAGTTAGTAAGTGAAAGAAAAGGGGGCGCTACAGGTAATAACTACCTAGATATACACAGGTGTATCCAAATGGGTTAATAATTGGTAATCAGCAAACAGTGATTCATCATAAATGGTGAAATTTTTTATAAATATTGATATTGAAACAATATTATTAATGTCCATCACCAGGCGCCTCGACGTACGTTTCGTGTTACCACGTCGCCACGTCGAGGCGCCTGGTCACGCACAATCAACGTACTTCTGGTCGCGCTGGCTCTCTGTTCCTGAGAGGTGGAACGCACGCTGCTTTGCAGGCTTCCTGAGCGTGGGACCGTCTCTCCACTCGCATATCCAACACTGATCAGCCTCAGTGCTGGGGAAAGGCACTAACTCAAGTAAGGGGCCACTTGGCGCTGTTTGCTTTTATACAATTTTAAATAAAACGATATTATTCTATGGCGGTTTTTTCTTTCTGATTTACTTCATGTGGTGTGGAGTTTGGTGGTATCAAGATAACAAGAGCTACGCCTGGAATCTATGGTTTAGGTCATATGCCTATATTGACCTCTTTTTAATTAAATTGGTCAACATCTTGCGGTAAGGTGCCATCCTTGAGCACTTTTGCGGTGATTGCATTCTCTTTTGGTGGAGGTGGAATCATCCTTCAAGCACTAGCATACTATTCACTTTAATTTATGGACTTTTCCTGCACATTATTGGTTTAAGATATCTCCCAATTGGGAGTTTGCACTGTGATGGACATTAATAATATTGTTTCAATATCAATATTTATTTAATTTTTCACCATTTATGATGAATCACTGTTTGCTGATTACCAATTATTAACCTATTTGGATACACCTGTGTAGATCTAGGTAGTTATTACCTGTAGCGCCCCCTTTTCTTTCACATATTCACATTGTTACAGATCACTGCAACTTTGGGGAGCTGCTTAGGATTTAATTTTAATTAATTCATTTATTATTGATTTAGTATTTATTTTTGGTGCAAGATTTTGCCTCCCACATAGTTAGTAAGGTTGAATAAAGACAATAGTCCATCCAGTCATGGGCGTCCGCTCCATAGGGCAAGGGAGGGCACTTGCCCCCCCCTAAAAACATGTGCCATGATCCTCGGGGAGAAAAACAGCAGGCAGGAAGCAAGGCGGCGGCATGGCACATCCAATTAGAGCCGCTCTCTCTCTCTTCTAGCTCCAGCTGACAGAGAGGGGGAGGGGGGCGATCGGGGGAGATATACAGTACAGCCAGCCCGCGGGCTCTCCCTTTCCTGTCACAGCGCTGCTGCTCCATTTGCCAGAGAACTCGGCAGCGGCGCTGTGACAGGGAGAGGAGAGCCGCGGGCTGGCTGTACTGTATATCGCCCCCCTCCCCCTCTCTGTCAGCTGGAGCTAGAAGAGAGAGAGAGCGGCTCTAATTGGATTCGCCGTGCTGCCGCCTTGCTTCCTGCTTTCCTCGCCATAATTGGCCACAGCAGAGGGCCAATCAGAATATTCTGGAGACTGGGGGCATCATGGGAAATGTAGTCCCTTAAGGGTGGCGGCCCCAGCGTGTCCACAGACACCATGCTAAAGCCCCCAGCATGCAAGCACTCTGCTGGGGGGGGGGGGGTTTACAAGAGGAGAAAAGAGAATACTGTGCTCATGCTGGGGGAAGCCAGAGAGAGAGCCACGCTGTACCCGCACCAACCAGAGAGCCACGCTGTACCCGCACCAACCAGAGAGCCACGCTGTACCCGCACCAACCAGAGAGCCACGCTGTACCCGCACCAATGACTAAGCCCCTCCCCTTCATGACATTGTCAAAAAGGGACCGAGCATGGATGACCTTAAAATGATGCCCCCCCCCTGAAAAAAGTTCAGCGGACGCCCATGCATCCAGTTCAACCTGTGTGGGTGTGTGTTTGTGTAGATAATCATTTACCATATAGCTGTATATTGTGTTCATTAGGATGCACATCCACGGGTCTTTTTAAAACTACCATATTTGCCGGTGTATAAGGCAGCTGGGCGTATAAGACGATACCCTAATTTTCAATTTAAAACATTGGTTTTGTGCTATACTCACAGTAAAATCCTTTGGTTTGGAGTCCTCTATACTTATAAGCATGCTCTTTTTTTTTTTTTTTTTCTTCAAAACCAAGAATGGTAGTGGGAGGGGTAATATTCTGGGTTGATCTGGGGCTTTTTTTGTTTGCCGATGTCCAGTTCTCCTGCAGATGGCAGTATAACCCCAAGGTTTAAGACTTTTTGTGGGATTTTTTTATAATGAATACAGTTTTTTTTTTTTGTGTCTATCTTCCTATGGAACCAGTGACTCCTACTGAAAATTGTAAGTGTAAAAAATTCCCTTTTTTATAATTAACTAGGATTCTGTTTACCTAATCTCACAAAACCCAAACAAAATTAGGAATATCTATACCTGGACTTTTTCGATAGAGGTAAGATTGGTTTAGGTTTCTGGCCTGTAATATATTTTAGAAACTTAAAGGGTCATTAAAGGAATTTTTTTTTTTTTTAGCTAAATAGCTTCCTTTACCTTACTGCAGTCCTGGTTTCATGTCCTCATTGCTCGTTTTTGCTCTGATGTTGCTGTAAAACTGCTCTGTTCTGGACACTTCCTGGTTGTCTGGCTCCGTATGAAAAAAGTCATGGGAGAGTTTAGTTTCGTTTTCCTAGCCATGACTCTATGGCACTGTCCAGCACAGAGGCATAAAATAACATGCAAAGACTAAACTACTTTCAGTTTCGTTTTTGCATCTAAGAGGCACATTATATGATTGATTTTTATCAATTTTTAATCGTTTTTAAAAGGAATCAGTTAAAATGGAGGTTCACCCGGAAATGAAAATTTTTAAGATTAGATTCATGCTCGTTTTGTCAAGGGGAATATGGTAGTTTTTTAAAATCGAAGCCGTACTTACGGTGACAGGCTTCCGACGGTCGCATCTATCGCGTCACGATTTTCCAAAAGTAGCCAAACGTCGGTGCGCAGGCGCCGTATAGAGCCGCACCGACTTTCGGCTACTCGTGACGCGATAGATGCGACCTTCGGAAGCCTGTCGGAAGACTGTCAATCAAGAAGGAACGCCCAGTCCCGAAGACCATACCCGGAAGCGGCGGAGAAGATCGCTCTCTAAAACGGTAAGTACTGCTTAGTTTTTAAAAAAAACTACCTGATTTCCCTTGACAAAATGATCATGAATCTAATCTTAAATTTTTTTTTTTAGGGTGAACTCCCGCTTTAACTATTATGTCTCTATACCCTGTAAACAGTCATTTCAGCAAAAACATTGTTTTCCTTTAGTGATCCTTTAAGCTGGCTATACACTTTTCCAAACAATCGTTTGTATGAACATTCATACCAAAATGATCATAGTACATTTGAATTCCTTTTGCTTTTAACATTCGATTTTGGAGTGAATGAGTATTCCCACATGAAAACCACATTCACCATTCAACAATTTTTGTTTTGCTCCTTTCAATAATTTTGGCACTGTGGTTGAAAATGAACTGCGCCTTGATCCCCACTAATAATGCAAAATCCAATGAAAGGCCATAAAAGGAAAGTTTTCCAGTGAAATTCTTCTAACTTAAGACTGAAGTGAACCTGAATTCTGGAAGTTATGGCAAAAAAAGCAGAAGACAAGAGACTAGTGACCAATACTGATGTGGTCTCTCTGCACCTGATCTTTTCACCATTACTGACTTGTTTTGTCTTTCTGTGTGTGGAGATTGCCATCTTGGAAGTGCTGCCATATCTTTCCTAAATGTACATGTGGATAATTGTCCATCCTTAACAGATGGACAGATCAGGAAGGAGATCATGGAATGATGAAAGTTAAATGTTAACTGGATGTTTCTCTCACTTTTATTCAACTCCACCATAAATTCCTGAAGCTGTTTAACAGATCCCCCTCCATACCAACAAAACCTCATCAATGTACCGTACCCAGGCCGATGCATGGGCAAGGAACATTGCAGAGGGATAGACCAATGCATATGCGGGTGCCTCTAACTTGGTGGTAATAGCTGGATGGTGATTCCATAGTAAATAGGCAATAGCTTTAAGGCCCCACTTGTGGGGAATAGATGTGTTAAGAGATTCCACACCAACCCCCACGAGTAGGACCCCCCTAGGATCTACAGATCTCATGTTTTCTTTGAAAAATCCCTTGTATCCTAAAGATACAAGGGAAGTGAGGTCACCATATCTTTAATCAAAAGATTGAGGTATTTGCCCACCCTCTCAAGCAGGCCATTAATAGCCAATACAGTCGGACTCCCTGGTGGCTTTAGGAGGTCTTTGTGAATTTTGGGAATTGATATAAATAAATAACCAGGGTATAATAACAACGTTGTTATTTATGGTGATGAGTGGAGGTGTGTAATGACACGTATGTGTTTGTGTTTTTTCACTTTATTCCATATCTCTTGAATAAAATATAGTTGTTTACATTACCATTTGAGCTTGAGCATTACATCTACTTTGCTTGGGATCTCTTTCCCTAATTTTTTGTGCTGACAGTCACAGAATTGTGCAATAATGAAATTGAATTAGCTTTTTCCCTCATTAGGTGTCGTTCTTAGTTGATGGTACCACACTTTGCTTTTTATAACATTGTAATATCCTTTTTTTTTTTTTTTTTTTAAGAAGTATATCAGTTGTCTTGCGTATGACTGATAATATGCTTCAGCAATGAATGTGCAAACTGACCATGTCTGATTTTACACCTGCATTAGGTGGCAAGCAAGAGCCATGTTTACATGTTTGATATAGCAACCCTGGGACTGAATGTCTTTAAATGTGGACTGAAGGGAGTACTGGAGGATGAAAACATTGTTAAGGCAAGTTCTGTGACAGAAAATTTGTAAAAAAAAGTCGGATTTCTGTGAAATGTGCTACACATTTGGGTTACTATTTATATTGTCTCAAAGGTACAGTGCCTTGAAAAAGTATTCACACCCCTTGAAGTTTTCCACATTTTGTCATGTTACGACCAAAGATGTAAGTGTATTTTATTGGAATTTTATGTGATTGACCAACACAAATTGCCACAGAATTGTGAAGTGGAAGGAAAAGTATAAATGTTTTTTCAACATTTTATACAAATAAATAACTGAAAAGTCTGGTGTGCATTTGTATTCGGCTCCCTTTACTCTGATACTCCTAATTAAAATCTAGAGGAACCAATTGCCTTCAGAAGTCGCCTAATTAGTTAATGGAGACCACCTGCGTGTCATTTAATCTCAGTATAAATACAGCTGTTTTGTGAAGCCCTCAGAGGTTTGTTGATGAACCTTGGTAAACAAACAGTATCATGAAGGCCAAGGAACATACCAGACCGGTGTCAGGGATGAAGTTGTGGAGAAGTTTTAAGCAGGGTTAGGTTATAAAAAAATATCCCAAGCTTTGAACATCCCATGGAGCACTGTTTAATCCATTATCCAAAAATTGAAAGAGTATGGCACAACTGCAAGAAATGGCCCTCGACCTAAACGGACAGGCCCAGCAAGGAGAGTATTAATCAGAGGCAGTCAAGAGGCCCATGATAACTCTGGAGGAGTTGCAGAGATCTACAGCTCGGGTGGGAGAATCTGTCCACAGGACAACTATTAGTTGTGCACTTCACATATCTAGCCTTTATGAAAGAGTGGCAAGAAGAAAGTCATTGTTAAAAAAAAAGCCGTACGAATTCCCGTTTGCAGTTTGCGAGAAGCCATGTGGGGGACACAGAAAACATGTGGAAGAAGGTGCTCTGGTCAGATGAGCCTTAAAGCAAAACGCTGTGTGGCGGAAAACTAACACTGCAAATCACCCTGAACACACCATCCCCACAGTGAAACATGATGGTGGCAGCATCATGTTATGGGGATGCTTTTCTTCAGCAGGGACTGGGAAGCTGGTAAGAGTTGATGGGAAGATGGATGAAGCCAAATACAGGCCAATCTTAGAAGAAAACATGTTAGAGTCTGCAAAAGACTTGAGACTGGGGCGGAGGTTTACCTTCCAGCAGGACAGCGACTCTAAACATACAGCCAGATCTACAATGGTATGGATGTGGCAAGACTTGAATATTGCTGTTCAGACGCTCTCCATCCAATCTGACAGAGCTTAAGCTATTTTGCAAAGAAGAATTGGCAAAAAGTTCACTCTCTAGATGTGCAAAGCTGGTAGAGACATCCCCAAAAAAGACTTGCAGCTGTAATTGCAGTGAAAGGTGGTTTTACAGTATTGACTCAGGGGGACTGAATAAAAATGCACGCCACACTTTTCACATACATATTTATTAAAAAAAATTGAAAAACATTTATTTTCCTTTCACTACACAATTATGTGCCACTTTGTGTTGGTCTATCACATAAAATCCCAATAAAATACATTTATGTTTTTGGTTGTAACATGACAAAATGTGGAAAATTTTAAAGGGTATGAATACTTTTTAAAGGCACTGTATGTTTCATAATGGTTATATGCATGCTAAAGCTTAGTAATGTGTAATGCCGCGTACACACGACCGTGATCCTTGTCAAGCCTGCCTTGCATATACACGATCGTGGAAAAAAAAATGCTCTGCAAAGCGCGGTGATGTCCAACACGTACGACGGCACTATAAAGGGGAAGTTCCATTCGTATGGCGCCACCCTTTGGGCTGCTTTTGCTCATTTCATGTTGGTAAAAGTTTGAGACGATTAGTGCTTTTCAATCTTTGTGCTTTTTAGTCTGTTACAGCGTGACAAATGTGCTATCTCCATTACAAACTCTAGTTTTACCAGAACGAGTGCTCCTGTCTAATAACTTGCTTCTGAGCATGCACGTTTTTTCACCGTCGTTAAAGCCTACACACGACCGATTTTCACGACGAGAAAAATTAGAGCATGTTATGTTTTTTTTATTTTTATTGCAAGTTTTATAGACAAACAAGACACATACAACTTAAGTGCTTACAGTACTCATAAACAACGACGGTGCTACATTACAATTCTGTAAATACGGGTGTGATGGATAAAGATACATCAATTAAACAGTACACAACCCCATGCCTAGAACATGCTCTCAAAAAGCGTCGGAGTGGGCTTCAGCAAAAGGCAATACAGAAGGAGAAAAAATAAAATAAAAATTAGATAAAAAAAAAAAGATTCCACCATCAGGCCGTTTCAGGTTCAGCCAGCCATGTACGCCAGACTTTATCATACTTAAGTGGGCACCCCCTATTCACGTAAGTATCTTGTACAAAGGAAGGCTGTTAATCAACCGCTTCCACTGAACCAACGAGGGGGCAGTGGGTTTTTTCCACTGCATTGCAATGTTTTTCCGGGCGTAAAATAGTAACAGGCCTATCATTGTGCGTTTAGCCATGGTCGGTAAAATAGTTTCAATGAGTCCTAGTAGGCATACCTCCATTGCCAATGGTAAAGTGACTGATGCCACTCTATTAATCAAGTCAAGCACCTCTCCCCAATACTGCTGGACCCTAGGGCAACGCCAAAAGATATGGGAGAAATCTCCCGGCAACGCACCACATCTCCAGCATTCTGAGGAATGTGCAGGGTCCATCTTATAGAGCCTGTGTGGGGTGAAGTATGCCCTATGAACTATTTTGAACTGCACCAGTCTGTCACGAATGGAAACTAGCGAACTGAAACGGAAGTCCCAAACATTGTCCCAGTCATCATTGTCCAGTGTGGGAATGTCACGCTGCCAGCAAGACCAAAGTTTGTCCAGCGGCGGGAAAGACACAAAGATCAAGTGTGTGTACAAATGTGAGGTAGGTTTGTGAGGTAGGTTTGTACCCAAAACCAAAAAACTTGAAATTGCCGTTGAACCCCTAAACTTGGGGCACTACACGTCTGGTGCCAGTTCAACCACCATGCAACTGGTCAAGCCACCCAGCTCCTGTATAACCAACAACAGTGGGCCAGGGTGGAGGGACGTGTATCACTACACAGCGAGAAGGGCTACGCAGTCCGGAACTGGGTTGAAGTTCCTCTAGCTATTAGAGCACCTCCACAAGAAAGGAGAGCACCAGGTCTATCTCTTCTCAGAAAACACCAAACTGTAAGGGTCGAGTGCAAGTCACGTGTAGAAGTGCATTCTTGGTTACTCCGGTATGTGCCGGAGATGTAAAGGATGAATTAAGCAAGGATATGTATGATCCGTGCATCAGGTAGAAGTAGAAACAGAAGCCTTTAACGTAGTGTGGTCAGCCAGTGGTCTGCATTCGTAGGGTTGTCAAAAAAACAGGTTGCCCCTTCATGTTGGACCCGCAGGCAGCTGGGGTAAAGCATGTTGTATTTAATGTTCTTATCTCTGAGTCGCCTGTGAACATCGTTGAAGGATTTCCTCTTCCTCTGCAAGTCGGCCGAGAAGTCGGGGAAAAGAAGCACCGAGGAGTTTCCATATTTGAGATTGGGATTTTTCCGGGCTTCAGAGAGGATCCTGTCCCTGTCCCTATAGTTGAGGAAGCGGACCAGAAACGGACGGGGAAGATTCCCTGGGATGGCACAGCCAGCGGGCACCCGATGGGCCCTTTCAACCACATAAGTTGGTGGGACATCCGTAAGGCCCAAGAGAGTTTTAAAGAACTCCTCCGCAAATTCAGCAGGACGATCCCCCTCTTCTCTCTCGGGTAGACCCAGGACCCTAATATTGTTGCGCCTCAATTTGTTTTTAGCATCATCGTATTTTGCTACCAGGGACTGTACTGTGCGCTGCAACTCAGCAATGGTTTCAGTTTCGGTCATTCTCCCTCTGATTTTGTCGAGGTCATTTCGTATCAAGTTGCACTCCTCAGCAAGATGATCAATGCTCACCAGCAGCCAGGTCTTACTCTGCTCGATCGCAGCAAGGATCGTGGCTGTACTGTCCGGTGACGGTGAGACCGACCCCCTCCGCCATCTGAGAGGCTCCATTTCTAGACCCGCCAGCAGCGCCCGAAGCTGACCAAGCAGGATGGGATCCGCTTGCGGGGAGGCGGCTTGGTGGTTTTAGAGTGCCCCTTTCCGGGTTTTTTTTGAGGAGGGGGACATGAGGTAATCCTGTCCAGGGAGATCACTACAGAGATCAGCAAGCGAGCCTGGATGCGTGGATAATGGGCAGCTAGATCCTCCAGCTCCCAGCCTCCGGTTCCCACAAGTTAGACAGGCAGACAGCAGCCTCCCCCCTCACAGCAGACACATAGGCAGGGGCACAGTGATGACAATGTGGGACTAGGAGTGTTAGTGTGGGTAAGGCACAAAGCAGAAAATCCAAGGCAGCAGAACGGAAGCACTGGGCCCCAGGTCAGCTTAATTAGCTGATTAGAGTGGGACACTTTGAGCCAAGAATATTGCACCTTTTCACAATATTCAAATTTTCTGAGATTGTGGATTTGGGGTTTTCATGAGCTGTAAGCCAGAATCATCACAATTATGACAAATCACGGTTAGAACTATCTAATATATATTAGTTTCCGCGTTTAAGTTACATTTAGTGAAATAAAGAAACTTTTGCACGATATTCAAATTTTTTCGAGTTTCACCTGTAGATACAGAAGGCACAGCATGACATTCAACTTCAAAACGTTGCATCTACTGAACCAGGAGACACAGAATTTTCCCTTTTATCCAGATCAGCGGAAAAAATGTTTAGTAAAGGCTGGAAGTTGTATTGGAAAATGAGGTGGAGATTGGAAGAGATCTTGGTTTCCAGGTATTGAATGATTTGGGAGGCCCAACAAGAAGGGAAGTTGTCACAGAAGCGAGCTAGGGAACAAGGAGTGAGAGTAACGTTGAGGGCTTCTGACTTTTGTAGGTTAACTTTAAACTTTAAACAGGTCACCATAAGCACTTAATTTAGATAAAAGGCCCGGTAGGGAAACATGCAGTTCTGCTATATAAAGAGTAGATCATCCGTAAAAGCTGCAATTTTATGATGGTATGAACTAGTCTAGTCCTTTGATGTCCAGATTGAGCATAATATGTTGCAATAGGGGTTCCAGAGAATCTGCTGTCTTCTAAAGAAAGTTGGGGGCATTTTTTTCCCCATAAAGCTGAGACCAGCTTTGTTTAAGCATTAACCAGGGTCAGCATCTAGAACTTAAGATGCTGTGTTAGAGATACAGTTATGTAGATTGTGGTTCTTGAGCTGTACCCCGGGTTATATGTACACATGGTATCTCCTATAGCTCACCCCCTAACACTGCTTCTAACATGAGTTGCCAAAAAGTCAGGAATCGCCTAAATTTCAATATTATACAGAGTCTTTCTGATCCTTAACTGCTTGCCGACCAGCCACCGCAGTTTTACGGCGGCAGGTCGGCTCTGCTGGGCAAAAGCACGTAGATCTACGTAATTTCTCCCAGCAGCCAATAGGGGCGCACGCCCACTGCTCGCTCCTGGCGCCCGGCGGTCGCGATCACCGCCGGGCACCCACGATCGCTTGTTACAGAGCAAGAACCGGGAGCTGTGTGTGTAAACACACAGCTCCTGCTCCTGTCAGGGGAGAAATGCCTGACCGTCTGTTCATACAATGTATGAACAGCGATCAGTCATTTCCCCTACAGTCATTTCCCCTACAGTTAGAACACACCCAGGGAACATGCTTAACCCCTTCCCCGCCCCCTAGTGTTAACCCCTTCCCTGCCAGTGGCATTTTTATAGTAATCAATGCATTTTTATAGCACTGATCGCTATAAAAATGCCAATGGTCCCAAAAATGTGTCAAAAGTGTCCGAAGTATCCGCCATAATGTCGCAGTACCGAAAAAAATCGCTGATCGCCGCCATTACTAGTAAAATAAAAATATTAATAAAAATGCCATAAAACTACCCCCTATTTTGTAAACGCTATAACTTTTGCGCAATCCAATTAAAAAACGCTTATTGCAATTTTTTTATTTTTTTTTTACGAAAAATATGTAGAATACGTATCGGCTTAAACTGAGGAAAAAAATTTTTTTTTTAATATATTTTTGGGGGATATTTATTATGGTAAAAAATATTTTTTCTTTTCAAAATTGTCGCTCTATTTTTGTTTATAGTGCAAAAACTAAAAACCGCAGAGGTGATCAAATACCACCAAAAGAAAGCTCTATTTGTGGGGAAAAAAAGGACGCCAATTTTGTTTGGGAGCCACGTCGCAGGACCGCGCAATTGTCAGTTAAAGCGACGCAGTGCCGAATCGCAAAAAGTGCTCTGGTCTTTGACCAGCAATATTGTCCGGGGGTTAAGTGGTTAAACTGCATACAGCTTTCTAATTTAATGTTTTTGTGTGAATATTTGATGCAATGGAGTCTATTTACTAAATTCAGTTTGCCTGTATGTAAAAAAATACTTCTTTATTAAACAAATCTATCTTTTATAAGCAAATCTAGACATTTGTAATAGTTTTAGACTGATCATTGACAAAGATGCAATATTTTATAGAATTTGCATATTTAGCTAATTTACTTGTACTGTGTGTAGATGCAGGCATGCTTTGGTTTGCACACTACTGTTTACATTTCATTTACTTGATGGTTATCTATATCTTGATCTATGACAGGTGATTCACGACTGCCGTGGGCTTTCAGACTGCCTCTATCACAAGTATGGGGTTGAAGTCAGCAATGTGTTTGACACTCAGGTTAGCTTTATGAACGTTGGGTGCATGTATGTTTTAAGGGTTGGTTAGTGAATCTGCAATAGATGGGGCCTGGTATACAGAAGTACTATTTCTCTTATACTGATTTGATCAACTAACTCTACACGTGCGGGCATGTATACAAATGGGAAGACAGACAAGTTTGCCTTTTGAAGTATACAATTTTGCTGATATAACTAAATTGTATGTAATAAGCTTCATAAGCTTAATTTTTACTGGAAAGTGCTTTGCAGAAGTGGCAAAAAAATTCCACCCCTTTACTGGAACTATGCAGGCAATGTTCGTTGTATTACTGTGCAATGCTTACTGCATGCATTGGCATGCACTGTTGCCAGTGCTGTCCATTGCCATCGTGATTGAAATATGTCAACAGAGCATGTTCGTACTGCACACTTGTGGCTCTGTTTCTTTTGGGTGGTTGAGAGCCACAAGATCAACAGCCACCCTGCTGATACTTTAAAGAGGAAGTAAAAAAAATAAAAAATTCTAGCAATACACACCAAACTGAGCATGTGCAGGCTGACTCCACTAACTCTGCCTTATTCGGACATGTTCTGGAGACAATGCAAGAAGGGGAGCATCAGAGAAGAAAGTAAAGTAATAGTGGTAGTGCACATAAAAACTATTTTGTAATTTGTCCTGTTTAAAACCACACAAAAAATATGATTTCAGTAAAAAGCATTGCAAAGTTATTTATAAAATGAAGTAAAGTAGATTTTTTTTTTTTTTTTTTAATTTTGCTCTTTTTTTTGTGTGATACGTGTAAATATTATTGAACAAAAAACAAGAGTTTAAACATTAGTTATTAAAAAAGAGAAAAACAAAAAACATAACCAGGAGAATTATAATTGAATGAAGGAGAATACGGAGTGCTGATTAGAGGAACATTTAACTAAAAAAAAAAAAAAAATAAATGTGTGTGTGTGTGTGTGTGTGTGTGTGTGTGTATATGTATATGTGTGTGTGTATATGTATGTATGTATGTGTGTGTATGTATGTATGTATGTATGTATATGTATATATATATATATATATATATATATATATATAAATTTATTATATTATATACATTTTTACTTGGGTTGATTTAACTGACTTCATCTTCAGATCGAAGTTCATCCCTTTGATCTGTAGATGAAAAACACAGAAAGTTACAAAATGGAACAATGTTTCATAGTTACATAGTTAGTCAGGTTGAAAAAAGACACAAGTTCAACCACAAAAAAATTAAAAACACAGTACAATTCCATACACCCAACTCCATACCCACAGTTGATCCAGAGGAAGGCAAAAAACTCCAGCAGAGCATGATCCAATTTGCTACAGCAGGGGAAAAAATTCCTTCCTGATCCCCCGAGAGGCAATCGGATTTACCCTGGATCAACTTTACCTACAAATCTTCGTACTCAGTTATATTATGTACATTTAGGAAAGAATCCAGACCTTTCTTAAAGCAATCTACTTAGCTGGCCAGAACCACCTCTGGAGGGAGTCTGTTCCACATTTTCACAGCTATTACTGTGAAAAAACCTTTCCGTATTTGGAGGTGAAATCTCTTTTCCTCTAGACGTAAAGAGTGCCCCCTTGTCCTCAGTGTTGACCGTAAAGTGAATAATTCAACACCAAGTTCACTATATGGACCCCTTATATATTTGTACATGTTGATCATATCCCCCCTTATTCTCCTCTTCTCAAGAGTGAATAAATTTAGCTCTTCTAATCTTTCCTCATAGCTGAGCTCCTCCATGCCTCTTATCAGTTTGGTTGCCCTTCTCTGCACTTTCTCCAGTTCTCCGATATCCTTTTTGAGAACTGGTGCCCAAAACTGAACTGCATATTCCAGATGAGGTCTTACTAATGATTTGTACAGGGGCAAAATTATATCTCTGTCTCTGGAGTCCATACCTCTCCAGAGACAGCGTTGTAGCGTTCTGTATTTGGAGCCTAGCAATGTTGTTGATAAACATTGCCAGGCTGCTTTTCTTTTTTTTCTTTTTTTGACAGAGCCTGCTGCCGAGACCTTCTCTGTGCACCCAGAAATGCAGTTGTGATTAATCAGAGCTGAATTGCCGGATAATAGGACAGGGGGGTACCTGGCAGCATGGCAGAAAGAGTGGACATACTAGACACACTCTGTGTACATTGATGATTTTTTTTTTGGACGTGTGTAAATGTATAGTTTGCAACTGGTTATATACATTATATGTATTTACTGTCTCTCTTTTAGGTGGCTGATATCTTTCTCTTTCAAAAAGAAACTGGCGGTTTACTTCCTCAGTGCCCAAGCACTTTAGAAGAATGCTTAACAAAACGACTTAACTTGCCATCGTCACAGATCTCTTTCTTATCACACTCACAGGGAATTATGAAGGTAAACAAATGCTTTACGTGCAATTATAGCTATTTTAGCGGGCCCCTCAATGAAATTGACCAATGAAAACACCCTTACGTATAGCCCTAATGTGGACGCTCTCTTATGATCTGGAGAACACACCACTTTCTCTCTGTTGGCTAGATAAGACTGTATTTCCTGGGGAGGGTTAACGTTCCACGCTCCCCCTGGAATATCCAATGTTATATCTGAGGTCTCGACACTTATTCCCCCCCCCCCTCGCCGCCCACAGACTGTTCCCGTTAAGGGGTGGGCGGGTTTCGGGGGGGCCCCTAATGTTCTTATTGTTCCTACAATGCATGACCTGGACGTTCTATTTTCTTATTGACGTACTATGTATGAATATCTTTCACTTTTTATTACCAAGATAAATATTACAGGTTTGTTGCTGTAGAATACCATGTATACTGTTATAACTCTTATTGTAAAATCCAATGTGATTTGATGGCTATCCGGTATGTTGTATCACTTTGACTGAACTGTACTTTTGAAATACTCAATAAAATGTCTTGGGGGGGGGGGGGGGGGGAAATTGTAGCTATTTTACCATTCATTGGGAGACACTGTAACACACCTGAAAATATGCCCTGCCAACAGGATGTGGGATAATGAGGAAAGATGTACTTCCCCTGTGGGTTATAGTAATGCAGAACAATCTGCCTCTTTGGTCCGTAACAAAACAGTTGGGGGTGGGAGGGGAAGAAGCACATCAAGTAAAAAATTGGGGTGGGATCTGTGTCCCCCATGGAATTCAACTAGTACATTATTTCAGAGCAAGTAAAAAAAGTGTGATTACTCATAAGGCTCATTCTTTTGCATTATAACAATTTTTGTCATTACGCTTGGTATTCTATTGTTAACACATGGTTTTGTGTCTCAAAAACAGGATAATAATCCACTTTGGTCCTTGTGCATAATTCCTCTACCTCTGCAGAAAGCTTTGGTTTTGGAGGCATCCTATGTTTTGTCATTGCGCACTCCCATGATAAATGCCATGATGGCCGATTTTTTTTCTTTGGTCAATAGTTCTATCAAGGTGTACACACAAAGCAATGAGAATGTACCAAACTGGACCCAGGTAAGCCAGCAATAACGTCACCGTAACAACTTGTGTATCTGTTTTGTTGACACAAGGATTGCTCCTACAGCCTCCTTGCAAATATACCTACAAGGGGACAAAGGCAAGCAGGCAAATGAAAGCGATTTTTTTTTTTTTTTGTCAAATTATTTTAATGGGTTTAAAGTAAAGAGAAAACAGTAGATACAATTGACAATAAAAGATTACAGAAAAATAAAAATGGTATCATGTAATAAGAGTATTTGAAACATAGAAAAATCCAATAAATATTTGTAGATCCTATGAGGAATATTAAAGGAATCATTAAAGCAGGTTATAGTCAAACCAATCATGTTGGTCTATTGCATTTGAACCCATATAAAATATTATCGAATATTGTGATATAAATGGAACCGGATATAATTATGATATGAACTATGGCTATGGAGCAATTGTAATTTTAGCAATGAATCGGTTCAAAAACTGGCTAAAAAGGGGGAGAAGGATCTTATTCATGTTAAATATTAAAACAATAGGAGCAAAATTAGATATCGTATTTGCATATTCACATTTACCATTTTATATAATGAGATAGCTTGCGCTATATATTTGAAGAAGTGAGAGATAAAAAGAAAGGACAGAATGTGGAGTATAAAAAGTGGAAAGTGATGAAAACAATAGGATAGGAAAGGGAGTACAGGATAGAGGAAAGGATCCGGGATCGTTACATAATAGAGATAGTAATAATATAGATAGACTGTATCCAGAATGTTACTGGCTTACAATATCCTACCAAGGTCTCAATAGAGAATCATCTGGGTTAGATGAGATAGTATAGGTCACCCATGGGTTCCATATTGTTTCATATATGTCTATAGAATCATTGGTTATGGCTTCTGATTTTGAGTGGAGCATGGCTTGGTGTACTGTATTTCTGGTTTCAGAAACTAGAAGCGTAGCTGTTTTCCAAGCTTTGGAGATGTTTTGCTTTGCGGCTGTGGTGATTTGTAGGAACAGTTTAAATTGAGCATAGGAAATACAATCCGGTTTTAAATTTAGGAGTGCAGTAGTCGGATCAGGAGTAATGGATTTCTTGAAAACTGCTGAAATCATAAGGAATATTTCTTTCCAGTAATTTTTTGTAACGGGGCACTCCCAGAAAATATGTAAATGTGTTCCCGGATCACCACATCCGCGAAAACAAAGCGGGGAATAATGGGGAGCAAATTTTGCTATTCGAACAGGAACCAAATACCAATACATGAGAACTTTATCATTTGTTTCCATAGCAAGTATATTTTGGGAGGACGTTTTAGTATTTGACCATACTTTATTCCAGGTAGATATATCTATATTGAAACCAAGGTCGTTCATCCATTTTTCAGCATATGAAGGTAATTTTGCGGTAAGCTTAGTACTTAGTTGGCTATATAGTATTGAAATGAGTCCTCTTGAATGAGGATCTCGTTTACATATTCGTTCAAACTGCGTCATGTCACTCAATTTATCTATACCTTGTAAATATGGTGCAAATACATTTTTAATTTGTAAATAGCGAAAAATTTCTGATGCCGGAAGTTTATGACTTTCACGTATTTCTGGAAATGTTTTAAATGAGGCAGGTTTTAAAAAGTCAGAACATTGTGTTAGACCCGCTGAAATCCATCTTGTGAAGGTTCTAGGAAATGTGAGGGCTGGGTAAAACTTTGAGTTTCTCATGAAAGATATAACGGGTACATGTGGGGATTGTAAACCCTGGGTCATTTTAAATCTTTCCCAAATAGTGATTGTATGTTTAGTAACCTTATTGTCGATTATTTTGTGGTTAGAGGAGGTGGACCATATGAGATTTGGTATACGTAGAGATTGGGTCGCTATCAATGGTTTCAATTACTACCCATGGTGGAATTTCATGGCTTACATGGTATTTGGGAATGTTTGCTATTTGTGCAGCATGAAAATGAAAGCGATTTTTTTTTTTTTTTTTTTTTTTTTTTTTTTAACCCAAAATAAAAATGCAATTCATTGCAGCTTACTAATCCTATTTGGTGGCTTCTTTCTTTCTTTCTTTCTTTCTTTCTTTCTTTCTTTCTTTCTTTTCACCTAGTGATTCGACCACTAACACACTTCCTGTTCCACCCTGTGGAGAAGCAACAGAAACACTCTTGGACAGCAGCATTGTCCGTCTCGAGAAGAGAGTGTTAGACTAGCAGATTTAAAAGGGTTTGACTAAAAAAATTAAGCCAAACTCCCAGCAAACACTTTATAAGCAGTTACAGAATTGTTCCCATTGCTTTAATAGTTTCCCAAATCCATTACTTTCAGACTATGCCATAAATTGTGACTTTTATGCTTTTAACTGATCTGTCAAGCCATCAAATGGCTGGTGTCATAACTGATGTGCAGCACCATGGCAACTTTGGATCAGCCAAGAGCTAAGATGGCAGCTTCCTTGGCTGTAATAGATAGGAGGGTTTAGTTCCACTTTAGTCTTTACCATTAGAGTTAGCAGGTGATGAACACTTGAACTGAGGGCGTGTCCCTTCTTGGCTGTGCTCTCACAGGCTAATTCCCTCACATGGACACGGGGCAATATTTCAGCCTTCTTGGACGCTCCAACGTCCCCTGCAGGAAAAACAGCTGTTCTGTTCCTATCAGCAACAGCCACCACATTGGAACAGGAACCTGGGATTGCAGGTGCAGGCTTTTCCTCAAATTCATTATGCTCAGTTGTATTCCAAAATTTTGGGCAAGTAAAAATACGGTGACCCACTTGACCACATTCTAGGCATTGAAGAACTTCACTCCTGTCCTATAAGGGAAAGCGGAACCACTTCCCTGCTGTAGCTCCTCCTTTCTCCAAACAGATGGTGGGCCACCTCTTCTTCCCTGTAGATCCTCCTTCCCATTGGCACATTTTCTCCTGTTGCTAACGGAAACAGTGCTTTCCCAGCTGCACTTTGCTGGCTCTCCAAAACACGTAGACTTCTCTCTCCATGAAGCAGTGTTACTTTTTACTTGCCACAATCCTCTGTAGGCAATATCTTTGTCTTAGGTTTCACAGACCTGACATCACAGGTGTTGCTATAGGCAACCACACTCCTTTCAAACTTTGGGTAAGCCTGTTGCTCGCTCCTGGCACTCATAGCAGGCTTCCCAAACACAGATGCAGAACTTTGGTTTGCTAGGTAAATTTGCTCTGGAGCCTGGGACAAAGGGCATTTGGAGACTGCATGCCCCCCACTCGCTGCACCGCAAACGGCGCTCTTTCCTGAGTGTCTTGTACAGGTTTCCCACCTTTCACCATTCACCATTGTATCTTATACAAACAAAATACTTCAGCCTCCTGGCTTACTCTCCTGCCACACGGCTCTCTTGCCACACGGCCATAAAAAGCTCAGAGGTTCCAGCCATCCCTTCATTAAAGGCTTAGATTACCTTTACAGTTTTTCTGTAAAGGCAGTGGTGGCCCTTCCCTAGGGGGCGCCGGGTGCTGTCCCCCTCCCAGGCAGTCACAAAAAAATATTTAAAACTGTCCCTTTAAGAATATTTTTTTTTTTTTTAAGAAGGGTCCTTTTTAAAGCGGTTGTATACCCGCAATATTTTTTTATTTTTTACACCTGAAAGGCAAAAGGCATAATGAGCTAGTATGCACCGCATACTAGCTAATTATGAAATACTTACCTTGGAACGAGCTGTAGAGAACTTGCCTGGTCCACCCTGAGCGAGATGTCATCTTGCCTCGGCGTGTCTTACGGTTATCGCCGTTCCATCGCTGTGATTGGCTGGAGCGGCGATGCATGCACGCGGGAGACTTCATTCCGGCAAGGTCCGGCGGCTGCCTGGCCTTTTAGCCGAGGATCCCGCTGCGCATGCGCTGCTGCATTATAGGCTTACCTGTAGGTAAAAGTGGTAGTAAAGACTTTACTACCACTTTAAGTGCTCTGTTGCCGGGCGCTGCACTGTGGGAAACGCAATGTCTATGTAATCACAAGATTGCAGATGAGGAGCTTCATTTACAGGCTTTAAACCCGACCTGAGGCGCATGCCATCGCGCCGATCAACATCCGCGCCCAGCGTCGTAGTATTATTTACTACGGCCGGGTGCTTTGATTAACAGTTGCGTCACTTCCGTTTTTCACTGTGCCAGTGTGCCCAGCGGAGGAAGCATGAGGAGCAGACACCTCCACCGCCGCTGCTGCTGCTAAAGGTACAATCTATCTGCCTGCCTGTCTGTAATGTGGTGATCTGACACCTGTCCATAGCACTGCAGTATTCTGTGATGGGAAGCTGGAAGGTGTCCTGCTTCAGTTCTGCCCCCTGCTACATGTGCCTGGCAGGAGAGGAGGGGAGGGGGGGATAGGGGACTGCTGAGTGCTGATCGGAGCAAATGCTTCTCTCATTCACCAGTAAATCCCTCTCTCATCTGTCTGTATATTTATCTATCTCTCTCTCCCTCCCACACAATGTATATCTATCTATCCCTCCCACCCAGTGTCTACCTACCTATCTATCGCTCCCTCCCACCCAATATCTATCTACCTATTTATCTATCCCACCCAGTGTCTATCTATCTCTCTCTCCCACCCAATGTCTGTCTATTTATCTGTCTGTCTATCTATCTATCTCTCATTCTCCCCCTCCCACCCAATATCTATCTATCTATCGATCTATCTATTTATCTGTCTATTTATCTGTCTATTTATCTGTAGGCCCTATTGCGGGCGAGTGACCGGGGGTGGGGAGGGTTATGGGACTGTGTAAAGGTGAACTAACACTGGACCCCCTCCACCGGTCCAAGGATTTGAAATCCCCACTGCTCACTCTCTTCTCTGTTCTGCACTGCTGGGATGGATTTCAGTCCATGTGACAGCTCTGACCAATCAGAATCTCTCTAGTCTGTCCTGGCAGTGCTGGATAAAGAAGAGAGCAATAGAGATTTCAAATCCATGGATTGGTGGAGCGGCTGCGGCAGACAGCTGAGGATTGCCATAGGTAAGTACAGTGGGGACCTTTACAGTTTTTCTTAGGTTAACTAAGCCTTTACATATAATAAATAAATATGTTTTCCTTTGTTGCTGTTGACTTTCTTTCTGGTAAATCGATGTCACTAGAACAGGAAGTGAGAGGAAATCTTTCTAACAGAGCCCCAGTCCCGGTACAGCCCCAAGTCGTGTTTAGAGGGGTCCCCCTCATTGAGAGATTCTTTTGCCCCTGGAGTTTGTGACCCTCCTAATAATAAACCAATGTCTTTTCACAAATTAGTGGGGTATCATAAATGCAAGATATGTGCTGTATGTACGTTAAATGCAACCAGTGAGCGTAAAACCTTGTGCTTCACATCTAACAGCACTTCTCAGACATTTAAGATTAGATGTTTTATTACTTTTTCGTCCACCCATGTGGTGTATCTTTTGATCTGCCCATGTGGAATACAGTATATCGGTCGTACGATTCGATCCTTTCAGACAAGGGTCAATGAGCACATAGGGAACATAAGAAGGGGTTTTTAAAAACATTCAGTATCCCGTCACTATAGAGAGGTGCATGATAGAGACCCTAGTGCATGGGTCTTCAAACTACGGCCCTCCAGTTGTTCAGGAACTACAATTCCCATCATGCCTAGTCATGTCTGTGAATGTCAGTGTGTTACAATGCCTCATGGGATGTGTAGTTCCACAACAGCTGGAGGGCCGTAGTTTGAGGATCCCTGCCCTAGTGGTACCTCCTTTATAGCTATCGATACGTTGAAGCCTCATTGGAGAGGGGGGTCTAAAAGGAGAGCCATTTTGAAACTCGAAATGAGTTGGATATATCGTGTTAAATTTCTCCAGCCTGGGCTTGAATGTAGATATAGAGGTAAACGCATTTATAGATTATTCCTGATGCTATTCTATCTTTGTATTTAAGAGGGTGGGGTCCCCTGCTTGTGTGCCAACTTATTAGTAATGTACATGCATAGTGATAGGCAGGTGGATCTAGCTTAATATGTTTATATAATAAACTTTTTTGTACTTAATTTTTATGTATGGTTTTAAGGTTATATTGCTTAATTTATGTTGACCAGAGATAGGGTAAGGATGACACTGATGGAGCAGGCTCAAGGCAGGTTGACACAGGATATTCCTATCTGTGTCACTGTGATATGTTCACGATATGCCGCTTCCGGTGTCTTTGTCCTACCCCCCTTTCTCTGGCAATTAGAACGTAATGCAAGTTAGTTCTAATGCTTTCCATGTTATGGGAGAGAGGCTTGGTTGTATATCAGTGAAAGTAATGCGGCCTAATCCTATTGGTTACGGCGTTACGAGAGAGAGGCTTGGTTGCTCTCCCGTGCGCATAAGAGAGGTGAACGTCGCCCGTGCCCTTCGAGAACGTAATTTATGATGAAACATGTAAGGGCGGAGCCACGCACTAACGTCACTGCATATTTAATTAATTTTTTATTATTTTGTGTGGTATTGTTTATTATCTTATCTTATTTTTATTCATCAAGTTTTTTTCTTAGCGCAGTATATTTCCTTGTTTTATTGTGTGTGTGTGTGTGTGTGTGTGTGTGTGTGTGTGTGTGTGTGTGTGTGTGTGTGTGTGTGTGTGTGTGTGTGTGTAATATATATTAGTATGTATATTTAATATTAATATATACACACATATACATCTCTTTGTATCCTAAATCATCTTTTAATGTATCATATTTTATAGCTATCCAAATCCCGGCTTTCTGAAGATTTTCAAATGCTGAAAGACCTGCAAGAAAAACGAAGAGAGAAGGCTCTGAAAAAGTATGCTGCAGGCGATAATGGTTTACTGCTTTCGCCTGGAAACCAACAGCAAGTTCCTAAATGTGGCAATGGCCCTGAAAATAATGAGAAATCTATCCTTCCCATATCTGACAAGGACAGGTCTGCAGTCTGCACAGAGAGAGCACAAGTCCAAACTGAGCCTGAAAGTCAAGCTCCCCCTGTTGGACAAATGCATCCTTCCCCTCCATGTTTGGCCGCTCTGAATTTGAGTTCTTTGCGCTTTCCCATTCTACAAATACCAAGAACACCGGGGCCCCTTGCTTCCACTGTAATTCCACATGTACGCATGTCAGCTGCCTGGCATAACTGATATTTCCAAAACATGTTTTGATAAAACCTCATAATATTTGAGCTAACAGTCTTCTATAAACACCAGTACCCCATAAAACCCATAGAAGCACTTTTTAAAAAATATTGAAGCTGTCTTGTTTTTAAAGGTGCAGGAGCTTTCATGCTCCTCCTACATGTACATTCTTTCTTCACCCCTTGGTGAATTACTAAGGCAAATGTTGTGCCTGTCAGGTGGCTTCATGCTTGTCTGGTTAAGTTACTAAGTAGTTTAAACTTCAGCTCATGGTTGGGTTCATTTGGGTGTCCTGGGCAGCCTTGCCCAATGCAGTCCTAGTGCAATTGGCTATTTGTCCTATTAGTTGAGTTCACATCACGGCACTGCTGAAAAAATAGGGTAAGCTGCCTTTTTTTTCAACAGTGTGTTGCAATGCACTACACCACATTGTAATGCGCTGCGATGAATAAAGATTAATGCAGTGAGGTGGATTTACTAAAGGAAAATTGATTGTGCACAGTTGCGCCTCTCCAATTGCATTTGCTCTAGAGCTTAGTAAATGAGGAGAAGCTTGGTTGACTCAATCCTTCAATCATGTGGAAGCAAAAATGCTTTTTTGTTTCGTTGCATGTGATTGTGGGTCGTCGTTGTAAAGTGAAGCTTCATCTTATTTACGAAGTTCTTGAGAAATTGCACTTGAAAACTGCAGTGTCTATTTTCCTTTATTAAATACACCCTAATGTCTTCCTGTGACATTTCAAAAACGTAAAAAAAAAGTTACCAGTGTGATGTGTATTTACAACATATTTCACCACTGCTTTACAGTACACAGCAGCTGTTATGCTATAATGCACGCTGCTGGTGGGAAAGTACTCTAAAACAGTTTCTTTCTGTTGGCTTAGGGTTAGAACCATTTCAGATTTTTACTGCTCTTTGGACATTAACAAATATTTGTCTTTACTTCCTCTCCCAGAGACACAAAAGGAAGTGAAAGCAAATCTCCCCAAAGGGAAGGAAAATCTCACTCATGACATCTGTTTTCAAAGCATGGGAGATTACCCTCTACTCCTCTGGTGTTGAGGATAACATTTTAGATTTCTTTCATTTTCTGTCCTTATGACTATTGTCAACATTAAAATGAGTGGGTGAAATCTCTCCAATGCAAGCAGCAATAAAACCAAGGTTCTAACCCACCTCTATTCTATCTAGCACTAAAAGAGTGTTTGTTTTAAAGTGCTATTATCCTTTAATGTGAAACTCCAGCAAAGTGCACTTATCCCTTTTGCCCCTTTTTCCCCTGACCTAATTTAACACACCCTTCCCATCCCCAGAAACATACTTACCAAGATCTGACGGCCTCCGGTGTTTGTTTACAATCAGTGCCACAAGTCTCACTGTCCTGGCAATGCAATCACATTACAGCCGCTTCAACCTTCAACTGTCTACAGGAGGATTAGACAAATAAAAGACTCTAGTTAAGCCCAGGATAACCAATCCTACTCCTAGGCTGCCTTGTTTTGTTTTTTTTGCTAGTGTCCTAGGACTAAAGACATGGTTTCTTCAGCTGTGCTGGGAAAAGACTAACCTAATTTTACTGGTATTCTGTTTACATTTCCTCTATATTCTTTCAAGTGGACAGTTGTGCTCTGTCCGATTCCAGCTTTGGGTGTAAGGTCCCTCAGGCAGCTCTTTGAGTGGCAGGTAGTCCCCAGTTGTTATTAGGTTGGGCTTGTTGGCGTTTGCTGTGTTGCCTGTCCCTCAGTTAGACAGCTTTTGGCTGTCCTGAGGGTGAAAGTCTTCTGTGTTCATCAATAGAAGAGTACTCACTGTAAAATCCTTGTGTTGTAGTTCATTGAAGACACAGGTCCTGTTCCCCGGTGTTAATTTTCATGCTCTCAGTACTGCCTTGGTACAAAAGAGGGGCATGGTGGGAGGGGTCATGTTGGGCTGGTCTACAATATTTTTGTTTGCCAGTGTCCCATACACTGTCCTTATAATCCAAAGATGAAAGACTTCTTGGGTCCCTCATTGAAAAGAGTTTTTCAGTGAGTACATTATTTTTCTTTCTTTTATGTGATTTCAAATATAAGATCTTGCAGACTTTTCCTTTTTTTCTTTTTTGTGATGTTTTAACTTGACATTCAAATGTTTTATTGATGCTGGAATCTGAAAGTAATGCTGGTTATTGGACCTCTTACACTACACTGTAAATTTAAACATAATGTTACATATTATGTTACATCTTTTCAATAAAGTTTTGTTATACTTCTTTATAGTAAAGTTATTTTTTATTATTTTGAAGCTTAATAAACTGAAAGTGTTTAGTCTGGCACTCACACAAGCAGGCATTGGTATGGTCTTCTAGATGCTGCAGGTTTTAAAGTAGAACTGAAGCCAAAACTTTTTGTTGGATAGATGTGTTGCGTTTGATAAATATAATATACCGTATATACTCGAGTATAAGCTGAGGCACCTAATTTTACCACCAAAAAATGGGAAAACATATTGACTTGAGTATAAGCCTAGGATGCAAAATACAGCAGCTACTGTAAGTGGAAAAGAGGGTCAACAATGCCCATTTGCAGACTCACTGTGCCCATCTGCATGCCTCAGCCTCATTGTGCCCATCTGCATGCCTCAGCCTCACTGTGCCCATCTGCATGCCTCACTGTGCCCATCTCCCTGCCTCATGTACTGGTGCTGTGCCCATCTGCAGCCTTATGATCTCCCGGTGCTGTGATATGCAGTCTAGTCGGCGGCCGTGTAGTGTAACAAAGCCCCGCCTCGTCTTCATCCATGATGGAACACAGACTCAGTTTCCCAGCAGTGATTCAGTGTTCAACCTATCACGGACGAGGAGAAGGAGAAGGCGGGGCTTTGTTACACTGCATGGCCATCGACTAGACTGCACATCGCAGCGCCGGGAAATCCTAAGGCTGCAGATGGACACAGTGAGGCAGCAGGACTCGAGTATAAGCCGAGGGGGGCTTTTTCAGCACAATAAAAATGTGCTAAAAAAACTCTGCTTATACTAGAGTATATACAGTATGATTTTTTTAAATCAGACATAACTGTAAATGAGACAATCTGTTAATTAGTTTGTCAAAGAAACGGAAATCAGCTTAGTTTTGATTGTTTGAGTGGACTTCTCAAACAAATGCTGTTTGATACAATGGGAGCAATGAACTATTGTTCCCGTTTCAGTTGACCGTTGTCTCTGTAATTATGACAAACAAGTCTGTAATCTAGGCAAATGGCTTGGCTTTTCTGACATATACAACCTATGGTATGATACAAAAGTGCCATCTAGAGGGTGAATTGGAGAATGCTTCTCCCATTATGCTCACTTTTTCCAAAGCGGGCCACACCCATGTACAGTTGGAGCAGTCTGTTGTTCTGTAACTACAGTAAAATAGTTCGTAACTGTAATTTACAAAAAAGCTTGACAACCTGAAATTTCCCAATAAAAGGTCATCGGGTATAAGCTGACAGGGAGGACTCCATAAAGTCATAACATTAAAGAATGTCTGTATCAGCCAGAAGGAGCTATACCTGAAGATTCATCTGTTCTCCAGCAACTGCTAATAGATTAAGCCTAAGTCCTCGTTGGCTACAGAGATCATGAACACACAGTAACCTGAGTTAGTAACTTTTAAGCATATTTCTACTGTTTACAGACTAGAGCTACATGATTAATTGTTTAAGAATCAAAATTGCAATATTTTTCCTTTCCCCATCTTCAAAACAGCATGTCACGATTCTTTCTAACAAGTGCAGAGTTCTCACAGCTGGAAAAAAAAAATCCAGGCAGCCTGCCAAGTTTTATCACAACACGCCATCAAAGGAAAGAACTCCGGCATGTAAATGAGGGAGGTTTAACCATTTAACCACTTCCATACTGGGCACTTAAACACTCTCCTGACCAGACCAATTTTCAGCTTTCAGGGCTCTCACACTTTGAATGACAATTACTCAGTCATGCAACACTGTACCCAAATGATCCTTTTTTTCCCCACAAATAGAGCTTTCTTTTGGTGGTATTTGATCACCTCTGGGTTTTTTATTTTTTGCGCTATTAATGAAAAAAGACCGAAAATTTAGAAAAAAAATGTTTTTTTCTTAGTTTCTGTGATAAAATTTTGCAAAATATTAATTTTTCTTCATAAATTTTGGCCACAATTTATACTGCTACATGTCTTTGATAAAAATAACCCACATTTTTTGGAAATTATTTGATCTGTGTGAAAGTTTTAGAGTCTACAAGCTATAGTGCAAATCATAATAAATTATCACATCTGATCACACCTGATGTATTGAAGGCCTATCTCATTTCTTGAAACCCTAACAAGCCAGGAAAGTATAAATGCCCCCCAAATAACCCCTTTTTGGAAAGTAGACATCCCAAGGTATTTAGTAAGAGGCATGGTGAGTTATTTGAAGTTGTAATTTTTTCCCAAAACACTTTGCAAAATTAAGATTTTTATTTTTTATTTAAAAAATTTCTCAAAAGTGTCGTAATAGCTTATTTCTCTCACATGGCATGTGCATACCACAAATAACACCCCAAAATACATTCTGCTACTCCTCCTGAGTAAAACGATACCCCATGTGAGAGACTTTTTCACTGCCTGGCCACATACAGATGCCCAACATGCAGGGAGCGCCATCAGGGGTTTTAGGAGCATAAATTGCACATCTAACTAGTTGACAACCTATTACACGTTTGAAGGCCTACACCCCAACGTATAATCTATGAGGCATAATGAGTTTTTTGAACGGTTCATTTTTTTCCAGAAGTTTTTGGAATATGTGGAAAAAAAATGAAAACGCATTTTTTTTTACACAAAGTTGTCCATGGATAAGATATTTCCAACACATAGCATGTACATAGCAAAAATGACACCCCAAAATACATTCTGCTACTCCTCCTGAGTAAAACGATACCCCATGTGTGAGACTTCTACACAGCCTGACCACATATAGAGATCCAGCATGCAAGGAACACCGTAAGGTGTTCCAGAGACACATAGCATGCACATACCAAGAATTACACCCCAAAATACATTATGCTGAGCAAAGCGTAAACAAAAGATTACCTTGGTAATAGTAGCGCAGTTCTACACAGCAGGATAGCACTGGTCCAGGCAGCAGGCAGGGACTTGGTCAGCAACGTCCAGGCAGGGATACTGCAGGTGGTCAGTTCATGCAACAGGCAGAGGCATGATGGCATAGGTCCTACAGGCAGCAGGCAGAAGGAGGGCCTCGTTCAGGACAGAATGGGGACAGGGGTAGAGGCTTCTCCCACCCAAATCTCTTTGAAGCCTCCGGGCAACCAGACCCTAATCTAGGATGAAAAAAACAAAAAAATTGTTTTCTTCATCTAGAAAAACTTTTCTGGAGCCCCTCACATATGTGAGACCCCTGTGTTGAATCCCACTAGTCCAGTAGCAGGGTACAAGATCAGTCCATGAGGCAGGCAAAAACATGGTCAAACAGTCCAAGGTCAGTTCCATATCAGGCAGAGGCAGTACAGAATCGTTAGGCAGAAGAATGGTCGAAAAACAGTCCAGGGTCAATTCCAAATCGGGCAGAGGTATTACAAAATCGTTGGGCAGAAGAATGGTCAAAAAACAGTCCAGGGTCAATTCCACATCAGGCAGAGATATTACAAAACCATTAGGCAGAAGGGTGGTCCAATAACAAGCCGGGGTCAGTTACAAAGCAGGCAGTGGCATAAGGGGTGAGAAGGCAGGAATGGAGGATTACGTTTACCATACTAAACTAATAATTTAGTTTAGTATGGTAACGTTTGAAACAGTCAGTTACACAGAGGCCTGGTTGTGAAGGACACTCTGCACAATAATAAACTGTGTCTCGTCTGACTCCTCCACTGGTACACACTTTACATTTTTTTTTTTAGCTCGTCGGCCTGATGCTGTGGGAGGGATCTTATCCGGGAAGTGCCGTTCGGAGAGCCGACTTAGAACATCTGATCGGATGTTTTGGGGTAGGTTGGTTGGGAATATCAGGGAAGTGGTAATTTCCTCCAGGTAGCCAAGGAAGGGTAGGGGGTTTTGGGTGGATTTGCGGTAAATAATATGGGAGTTGTAGACGGCCAAATGAAAAAAATAAATTGCTACCTTTTTGTACCAATGGTACGTGCGTCTTGTGGCAAGGTACGGTTCCAACATTTGATCATTTAAGTCGACTCCCCCCATGAACGAATTGTAGTCCCGAATGCAGGTGGGTTTTTGGATGGTGGTGCCACGCCTTCTGCGGGTTTCAACAAAAGAATCGTTGTGGATGGACGACAACATGTATACGTCTCTTCTGTCCCTCCACTTCACTGCCAGAACCTCCTTGTTGCGCAGACTCGCCGATTCCCCTTTCTTCAGCTTTGTATTCACAAGGCTTTGCGGAAAGCCTTTCCGGTTCTTTCTGGCGGTGCCACATGCTGGCGTCTTCTTTCGGTGCAGGTTGTGGAACAGGGGAAGAGACGTATAAAAGTTGTCCACGTACAGGTGGTATCCTTTATCCAGGAGGGGGGTGATAAGTTGCCAGACAAATTTCCCACTTGATCCCAAGTAGTCTGGGCAATCGGGGGGATTCAGCTGGGTGTCCTTCCCTTCGTACACCAAGAAGGAATACAGGTACCCTGTGGCTCGTTCGCAAAGTTTGTAGACCTTCACCCCATAGCGGGCTCTTTTGCTGGGTATAAATTGTTTGATTTTAAGTCGGCCACCAAATTTTACTAGGGACTCGTCGACACCTACGTTTTGTTCCGGGGTATATATTTGGGGGAATAATTGCGAAAAATAATCTAATAAGGGGCGAATTTTGAAAAGCCTGTCAAAATTGGGGTCATTTCGGGGAAGGCACTGTGTATTATCATTGAAGTGGAGGAACCTCATGATTATAAAATATCGGGATCTGGGCATTGTTGTGGAGAAAATTGGCATGTGGTAAATGGGGCGTTTTGACCAAAAGGAATGTTTTTCATTTTTTGGGTTGAGTCCCATGCAAAAAGTGAGGCCTAAAAAAATCCTGAACTCATCCACTGTAAGGTCTCTCCACTGGAAGGGACGGGCATAGGACGATGTGGGGTTCTTGGTGATAAATTGTTGGGCATATAAGGCCCTTTTCACACTACAAAATAAATCCGTTTTAATAATCCGTTTTAAAATCCGTCAGATAATGTTAAAAAACGGAAGTTATACGTCCTTTATAAAATATCATTAACCACTTCCCGCCCGGCCTATGGCCGATTTACGTCCGGGAAGTGGTTATGAAATCCTGACAGGACGTTCTAGAACGTCCTGCAGGATTTCATGCCGCGCGCGCCCGTGGGGGCGCGCATCGCGGCGATCGGTGATGCGGGGTGTCAGTCTGACACCCTGCATCTCCGATCTCGGTAAAGAGCCTCCGGCGGAGACTCTTTACCACGTGATCAGCCGTGTCCAACCACGGCTGATCACGATGTAAACAGGAAGAGCCGCCGATGGCTCTTCCTCACTCGCGTCTGACAGACGCGAGTAGAGGATAGCCGATCGGCGGCTCTCCTGACAGGGGGGGTTAGCGCTGATTGTTTATCAGCGCAGCCCCCCCTCGGATCGCCACACTGGACCACCAGGGATGCCCACCCTGGAGCACCAGGGTGGGCAAAAGAAAAAAAATGACAGAAAAAAAAAAAAAATGACAGAAAAAAAAAAAAAAAAAGCATAAAGAAAAAAAAAAAGATGCCAGTCAGTGCCCACAAATGGGCACTGACTGGCAACCTGGCAAAAATCAGTGCTGCCACCCCAGTGTCCATCAGCGCCACCCCAGTGTCCATCAGTGCCACCCCAGTGCCACCCCACAGTGCCCATCCATGCCCAGTGCCCACCTATCAGTGCCCATCTGTGCCACCCATAAGTATCCATCAGTGCCGCCCATGAGTGCCCATCTGTGCCGCCTATGAGTGCCCAGTGCCGCCTATGTGTGCCCATCAGTGCCGCCTATGTGTGCCCATCAGTGCCGCCTATGTGTGCCCATCAGTGCCGCCTATGTGTGCCCATCAGTGCCGCCTATGTGTGCCCATCAGTGTCGCCTATGTGTGCCCATCAGTGTCGCATACCAGCGCCGCCAATCAGTGCCACCTCATCGATGTCCATCAGTGCCATCTCATCGGTGCCCATTAGTGCCGCCATATCAGTGCCCGTAATTGAAAGAGAAAACTTATTTACAAAAAAATTAACAGAAAAAAATAAAAACGTAATTTTTTTTCCAAATTTTCAGCCTTTTTTTAGTTGTTGCGCAAAAAAAAAAAAATCGCAGAGGTGATCGAATACCACCAAAAGAAAGCTCTATTTGTGGGGAAAAAAGGACGCCAATTTTGTTTGGGTACAGTGTAGCATGACCGCGCAATTGCCATTCAAAGTGCGACAGTGCTGAAAGCTGAAAATTGGCTTGGGCGGGAAGCTGCGTAAGTACCTGGTATGGAAGTGGTTAAAGTCTATGGGATTTTTTTATGTTCCGTAAAGATCCGTAATACTCTGTTATAACATACGGACGTTAGTTATAACGGAATATGTGACGGGTCTTGCACTATTTTTTGTAAATTTTTTGTCCGTTGCAAGTAACGGATATATTAACGTCTGTTATATTTTAACATTGAAGTCTATGGCACATGGACGTTAGTAAATGTCTCCGTAAATGTCCGTTATGTTAATGGACGTTAATTTTACTGAGCATGGATATTCAGGGGAACCCCGCCGTCAATTTAAAACAAAAATGACGTGCGGTTCCCGGTAAATATCCATAACCAGACCCTTCAGGTCTGGTATGGATATTCAGGGGAACCCCGCCGTCAATTTAAAACAAAAATGACGTGCAGTTCCCCCTAAATATCCATAACCAGACCCATTATCCGAGCACGTTGACCTGGCCGGCCGCAGAAAAGAGGGGGGGACAGAGTGCGGCCCCCCCTCTCTCCTGAACCGCACCAGGCCACATGCCCTCAACATGGGGAGGATGTCCCCATGTTGATGGGGACAAGGGTCTCATCCCCACAACCCTTGCCCGGTGGTTGTGGGGGTATGCGGGCGGGAGGTTTATCAGAATCTGGAAGACCCCTTTAACAAAGGGGACCCCCAGATCCTGACCCCCCCCCCTGTGTGAAATGGTAATGGGGTACACTGTACCTCTACCATTTCACGAAGGAAGTAAAAAGTATTGTAAAAAAAACACACTGACACAAAAGAATAAAGTCCTTTATTAAAAAAAAAAAAAAATACTCCAGCGCTGAAAAATCCACTCGTTCCCGGCTTCCTGCGTTGTCCTGATCCTGCGACGGGTGCGGGTGATCTCCCGCGATGAGAAGATCCAGCGTCGGGTGATCTCCGCTCCGGCGATGTGAAGATCCATCCATCCGGCGCAGCAGCATCCCGGACCTCCTCTCACCGCTGGGCACAGCCCAGCGAATGAGCGGCTGAAGCTGTGACATTTCTTATATAGAGGAGGCAGAGCCACCCGTCACGTGACCCTGCCCCCTCTGACGTACCTCTGCTACATCACTGGGGAAGACCAAGAAGAGGAAAGGTCTTTCCTCTTCTTGGTCTTTCCTCTTCTTGGTCTTCCCCAGTGACGTAGCAGAGGTACGTCAGAGGGGGCAGGGTCACGTGACGGGTGGCTCTGCCTCCTCTATATAAGAAATGTCACAGCTTCAGCCGCTCATTCGCTGGGCTGTGCCCAGCGGTGAGAGGAGGTCCGGGATGCTGCTGCGCCGGATGGATGGATCTTCACATCGCCGGAGCGGAGATCACCCGACGCTGGATCTTCTAATCGCGGGAGATCACCCGCACCCGTCGCAGGATCAGGACAACGCTGGAAGCCGGGAACGAGTGGATTTTTCAGCGCTGGAGTTTTTTTTTTATTTTTTTAATAAAGGACTTTATTCTTTTGTGTCAGTGTGTTTTTTTTACAATACTTTTTACTTCCTTCGTGAAATGGTAGAGGTACAGTGTACCCCATTACCATTTCACACAGGGGGGGGTCAGGATCTGGGGGTCCCCTTTGTTAAAGGGGTCTTCCAGATTCTGATAAACCTCCCGCCCGCATACCCCCACAACCACCGGGCAAGGGTTGTGGGGATGAGACCCTTGTCCCCATCAACATGGGGACATCCTCCCCATGTTGAGGGCATGTGGCCTGGTGCGGTTCAGGAGAGAGGGGGGGCCGCACTCTGTCCCCCCCTCTTTTCTGCGGCCGGCCAGGTCAACGTGCTCGGATAATGGGTCTGGTTATGGATATTTAGGGGGAACCGCACGTCATTTTTGTTTTAAATTGACGGCGGGGTTCCCCTGAATATCCATACCAGACCTGAAGGGTCTGGTTATGGATATTTACCGGGAACCGCACGTCATTTTTGTTTTAAATTGACGGCGGGGTTCCCCTGAATATCCATACAACTTCTGGAGCTGGACTTCAAGAAAGGGTGAAATGTTTTTTATTAACGGACGTTAGAAAGGAATGATATAACGGATGTATACGGATATATACGGATAAACATTATCCGTTTTCAATAAAGGAAGAATGGTAAAATATTTATCCGTATGTATCCGTTATTAAATCCGTTAATAAACGTCCATTAATAGGTGTAATACGGATATTATAAAACGGACATACAATCCATAGTGTGAAAGAAGCCTAAGTTGCACTGGGCCACAATGCTAGAAAGCAGTTCCTCAGGGAAAAATAAATCGAAAAATTGAATTGGGGAAAAATTGTCCGTGTTTACCTGGACTCCTGGCTGGGCAGTGAAAGGGGGAATGTTGGCTTCTCCGGAATTTGGAGGAAGCCACAGGGGGTACTGAAGGACATAGGGAAGGCTGGCATGGGTCCTTGGCCTTTGTTGCTGGGGGTACTGCGGTGCTGGTGGATGGCAATTCGGTAGAGGTGGATGGCACGACGGTACTGGTGGATGGCACTTCAGTATTGGTGGATGGCATGTCGGTGCTGGTGGATGGCATGTCGGTGCTGGTGGATGCCACTGCCTCCTCACCAGAGCGCCTTCTTTTGGCGGGCTGACCATCTTCCCCCTCTGAGCCTGTCGCTGTTCCACTGGTGTAGACTGGCTCATAGTCTACGTCCGAATCCGATTGGGAATCAGAAACAGGGAGCTCCACATTGCTCTCATCAGGTGCAGAAATAATCTGAAATGCCTCCTGTAAGGAATAACGACGTTTTGACATTGCTGGCGGTGTGTGTGGCACAGATGTACACTGAGGTGGCACAGATGGGCAGAGACGGGGACTGAGGTGGCAGAGATGGGGACTGAGGTGGCAGAGATGGGGACTGAGGTGGTGGAACACTGATGAGGCAGCACAGATGTGTACTGATTGCACAGATGTGCACGGATGAGGCGGCACAGATGTGCGCTGAGGCGGCACAGATGGGCACTGAGGTGTTACAGATGGGCCCTGATCACAGGTGGGCACAGGCGGTACTGATGGCACAAGCGGTACTGATGGCACAGGTGGTACTGATGGCACAGGCGGGCACAGGTGGTACTGATGGCACAGGTGGTACTGTGGCACGGGCGGTACTGATGGCACGGGCGGTACTGATGGCACAGGCGGGCACAGGTGGTACTGTGGTACGGTGGCACGGGCGGTACTGATGGCACGGGCAGTACTGATGGCACAGGCGGTACTGGTGGCACAGGCGGGCACAGGTGGTACTGATGGCACAGGTGGTATTGATGGCACAGGCGTACGGCCGTCAGCAAGTGGTTAAAGACCAAACCTTTTCTGACATTTTTTGCTTACAAGTAAAAATCATTATTTTCTGCTAGAAAATTACTTGGAACACCCAAACATGGGATAAAATGGTGGTTGATACCCTAGAGAATAAAATTGTGGTTGTTGCAATATTTTATGTCACACTGTATTTGCACAGCGGTCTTTCAAACGCAATTTTTTTTTTAAATACACTTTAATGAATTAAAATAAAAACGAAACATTAAAGTTAGCCCAATTTTTTTTGTATAATGTGAAAGATAATGTTACACCGTGAGAATCGTGGTCTTTATTTTAAGCCAAAAAATCGTGATTCTTATTTTAGCCAAAATTGTGCAGCTCTAATACAGACCATAGTTTCTGCTCATTTGCTAGGCATCTTGCTTGTTATCTGTCAGTCTTGAATTGTATTCCTAATATTGTAATAGTTTTGTATGTACAGCATTTTTGTATAGTAAAAGCACATTTTATACACTGCAGAGGTCTAAGCTTCATTGCTTATATCGCAAAGTAACCTTACTAGATAGACCAAAGCAAAGCAATTGGGGGCTCGTGTCCACGAACTGCGCTAAAGTTCAATTGAAGCAGACCTGTTTTTATGTGGTATGTTGTGTAGCTTATGCTAGGTAAAAATTCTGCATAAGCTTTTCAGGAAAAGCAAGGCTGCAGAGGTTTCTAGTGTTCAGAGGGGAGTGTACAGCTTGCCGATCTGGGCCAAAGCCAATCAGTGGGAGCCTCTTGCTAAAGAATTTGCAAAGTATGCTTCTCCTTTGAATAAGACTTGGGGTGATAAAGTCTCAGATCATTTTGTATATTTTAGCCTTAAGGGGTTGGATTTAAGTAAAGCACAGAAGAGGACAGTGTCCACAGTGGTTTGGTACTTTCTTCATGATCGTTAAACTGAATCACAAAGGAGGGAGAAGGCAGAAGCAGAAATAAGGTATTAAAAGACCAGCTAGCAATTGCTTTGGAGCGTGTATGTTCAACGCTAGTCAGATTGATGATTGGCAAGAGAGGTGTGCAGCCCTCATGACCAAATCAATTAATGCCTTAATGGCATGTAAAGCCAGGGTACGTGCCATTGTCAATATCCCAAAACTTTTTTTGTGAGGATGTGCTCTCCTCAAATGACAGTGGGGATGGGGAGATAGTTTGATATTTCAGATCATGATCTGCTATTGGGAAATGCAAAAAGTTGGAGTATGGCTTCATTTAAAAGGACATAATGAAAAATAAAAACATACCATCATCCAAATTATTCAAGTAAGGCGGGGAAGAGGGGGGACAAGGGAGTAGTGGCTGAGGCTAACCCTATGGCATCTCCACTCAAAAAGGACTTTCCTGGACTATCTCGGTACTGATAATGAACAGAATACAGTATAATATAAAAATAATTTATTTATTATGAAACCAAATATACAATTAACATTCTAAAAAAAATAAAAAAAAACAGATGCTCAGGGGTCACCCAAGGGACATCTGTAGTTGTAAATTGATAGATTAGTCGAGACTCTGACCAGTTTCGCGGTAACCCGCTTCCTCAGGAAGCAGGTTACCGCGAAACTAGTCGAGACTCTGACCAATCTATCAAATTATAACTACAAATGTCCCTTGGGTGACCCCTGAGCATCTGTTTTTTGTTTATTTTTTAGAATGTTAATTGTATATTTGGTTTCATAATAAATTAATTATTTTTATATTATACTGTATTCTGTTCATTATCAGTACCGAGATAGTCCAGGAAAGTCCTTTTTGAGTGGAGACGCCATAGGGTTAGCCTCAGCCACTACTCCCTTGTCCCCCCTCTTCCCCGCCTTACCTGCTATTGGGAAAGAAAAAGTGCTCCAGACGTCATTACTAAGCATAGAAAAGTGGCTTCATAATGGACAGAATGATGGAAGACCGCAAGAGCTGTAGAGAGCAAGGCCTTTGTGTTACAAGCATGTGCTTGTTTCTAATGGACTTTCTAAAGAACTTTTGCAAAAGAATGAAACACCTTCTCGGTTGCAGAAATATGTGAGGGGGTTACATTCAAGGCAAATTAATGTTCAATATGAGTTTTGTTAGTAATGAAGTGATTTTCTGTGTGGAGTCTGAGACAAAAAAAATCAAGGGCGGAATGTGTTGCGTTTGGTAAATATATATAGATATATGATTTTTTTTTTAATCGGACATAACTTTACATGGGACAATCTGTTTAGTAGGTTGTCAAAGAAACAGAAATCTGGTTATGTTTGTGTAGATTTCTCAAACAAATAAGGAAAAATAAAATGGGGAAAAATAAACAAAATTGTTCCCATTTCAGACAGATGTTTTTATCCTATGTGTAACTAAGATAAACAAATCTGTAACCTGGGCAAATAGCTTGGCTTTTTTGACATGTATAACTTATGGTATAATATAAAAGTGCCATCTAGAGGGCAAATTGGAGAATGCTTCTAATATTAAGCTCAGTTTTTCTAAAGGGGGCCACACCCATGCTGGGATGGTACAGTTGGAGCAGTCTGTTCTGTAACTACGGTAAACAAGTTTGTAACCGTATTCGACAAAGGCTTGACAACCTAAAACTTCCCAATAAAAGGTCGTCGAGCATAAGCGGACAAGGGGGACTCCATAACACCTTAACATGAAGGAAGGTCTGTACTCGTTGGCTGCAGAGATCATAAAACACACAGTAACCTGAGTTAAAGGTGTTGTAAACCCTCATGGTTTTCCACCTTAAAGCATGTATGCATTAAGGTAAAAAAGTTGTGCTGCAAAATAACAATCACTTAAGTTACAGTACTTCTACTGTTTACAGACCATAGGCCCAGATTCACAAAAGAGATACGACGGTGTATCTCCTGATACGCCGTCGTATCTCTGTTTTAGGGTCTTCCTAACTATGCGACTGATTCATAGAATCAGTTACGCATAGTTAGCCCTAAGATCCGACAGGTGTAATTGTTTTACACCGTCGGATCTTAGGATGCAATACCTCGGCCGCCGCTGGGGGGAGTTTGCGTCGTAAACCAGCGTCGGGTATGCAAATTAGTAGTTACGGCGATCCACGACTGTTTTTCGCGTTCGCTACATCGCTGCTAGTCTAGTTTCCCGTCGCAAAGTTAGTCGTCGTTTTTGGTGCCCTAACTTTACACAGCACACGTATGTGCTGTATAAAGTATGGCCGTCGTTCCCGCGTCGAAATTTGTACATTTTTTGTTCTTGCGTAAGACGTCCAGGAATACGAAAGTACGCTACGCACGTCGCCGTTCGAAAAAATTACGCCACTTCGCGCAAAGCACGGCGGGAATTTCAAAACGGAGCGTGCGCAGTAGGTCCGGCGCGGGAGCGCGCCTAATTTAAATGGCACACGCCCCTTTGAATTACGCGGGCTTACGCCGGAGGCCGCCAGCGTAAGTTTTCATGCAAGTGCTTTGAGAATCAGGCACTTGCGATAAAAACTTGCGGCGGTGTAACGTATCTACGATACGTTACGCCGCCGCGATTCTACGTGAATCTGGGCCATAGTTTCCGCTTATGTGCTAGGCATCTTTTTTGTTATATCGGTCAGTCTTGTATTGTATTTCCAATATTGTAATAGTATTGTATGTAAAGCATTTTTGTTTAGTAAAAGCACATTTATACACTGCAGAGGTCTGAGCTTCCTTGCTTGTATCACAAAGTAACCTTACTAGATAGACCAAAGCAAAACAATAGAGTAAAAGAGGGTTGTAACCCCTGTCTGTTTTTTGACATCTGTGTGCCATTGGGGACATTTCTCTTTTTCTTCACTTCCTGTCCTATAGCCTTATCATTGAAAGTGAAAGAAAATCTAAAATTGGGTTGTTCCCAGAACCTTAATAGACCGTAAAATTTCCATTGGGGACACTAGATCTGGGGATTTTCTTTCACTTTTGATGATAACGGTAAACAGAGGAAATAAAGAGGGGGAATCTTCATAACTGGGGGACAGGCAGCAATAGAAACTGACAGGTGTTCTAATCCACCATCTCCACTCTATCCAAAGCTAAAAAAATAAAATGTTTTGCTGTTTAGTTATATTTTAACATAGTGGCTCGTCATTTTATAGAGCCCCCTGCCCTTGGAGAGATGCTGTCACCTCACATGCGTAGTGCAAATTAACAGTGTCTCTGCAAACCCCCCACTGACAACTCTTCTTACCGGCATACCTTCCTCCACAGCTGCCCTCGATACCCAGCAATTTCTGTTGGAGCATGTAAGCTTCTTCCTGTGGCAGTACTCTGATCTAGCAGCCAATCACTAGGCCTAAGCTCTGTCATGACCGGGAGTGACATAACTACTCCCCTAGGTTAAAGATACTAGTAATTTCTGTGCCAGCTACAATAGAGGGAGGAATTGTGATTGATTGCTGGTAAGGTGAGTATAGGGGGGCCAGGGGTTGCTGTTTGTCAGTCTTTCCTGCATGGGCATGGAGGTTATAGGAAGAAAAAATTATACTCAATACTTCCAGTGCTGAATGTTGGTGTGTTTTTTTTGTCCTGTTTAAGGACTATTCCAGTATTGTGTACTTTTTTTTTTTTTTATTATTATTATTTGTGTACCTTTTGTGCTGTTTACTTGTTACTATTGCAGTGTTGGCAGATTAGCATCTCTAAATCATTGATTTTGTATGGTGTCATTGGTTAGCTATAGCAAGTTCAGCTGTCATTCAGTACTTAAAAATGTTCCTGAAAGAGTGGGTGTAGGCAGGCCACCAGAGTATATGTACCTCTAAACTTGGATATTATGCCAAGCGTAGTAAAAACCATTGTGGCCTATTTATGAAAACTGAAAAAAGGTAATTCAATCCGCACAAAAATATACTAATCTGAACAACTAATGCAGCTAGCAAAAAAAGCATCACATAATCCCAATAGCATATTACAAAATAGAGTGCAGTGCATAAAATTGTACTATTCATGAAACCAACTAGAAATACACAGCACTACACTCCTTGGGCTAGATTCAGCAACCAGATACGGCGGCGTAAAAAAAATAGGCTTCCTCCGCCGACGTAACTTGAATACAGCGGCGTATAATTGTGTGCAATTTTACGCTGGCCGCTAGAGGCGCTTCCGTTGTTTTCGGCGTAGAATATGCAAATGACCTAGATACGCCGATTCACAAACGTACGTACGCCCGGCGCAATTTAGTTGCGTCGTTTACGTTAGGCTTTTTCGGCGTAAGGTTGCTCCTGCTATTAGGAGGCGCAGCCGATGTTAAGTATGGCCGTCGTTCCCGCTTCGAATTTTGAATTTTTTACGTCGTTTGCGTAAGTCGTTCGCGAATAAGGCTGGACGTCATTTACGTTCACGTCAAAAGCAATGACGATTTGCGGCGGAATTTTGAGCATGCGCACTGGGATTCTTTCACGAACGGCGCATGCGCCGTTCGTAAAAAACGTAAAATGCGCGGGGTCAACATTAATTTAAATAAAACACGCCCTCATTTGAATTAGGCACGCTTACGCCGGCCCCATTTACACTGCGCCGCCGTAAGTTAGGAGGAAAGTGCTTTGTGAATACAGCACTTGCCTCTAACTTACGGCGGCGCAGCGCAAATACGATACGCTGCGCCGCCATAATAATGCGCGCGGCCACCTGAATCTAGCCCCTAATGTTACTAAGCAGTAATCCTAAATTGTGTAATTATAGGGCCAGATTCACGTATTTGGGCGCATCTTTGTGCGGGTGTAGCGTATCCTATTTACGCTACGCCGCCGCAACTTAGACAGGCAAGTGCAGTATTCACGAAGCACTTGCTCCGTAAGTTGCGGCGGCGTAGCGTAAATTGGCCGGCGTAAGCCCGCCTAATTCAAAGTAGGCTGGTAGGGGGCGTGTTGTATGGAAATGAATCGTGACCCCACGTAAATGACGCTCCTAACGAACGGCGCATGCGCATGAACGTAACCTGCGCCCATTCCCATTCACGTACGACTTACGCAAACGACGTAAAATACGACGCTGTTTCCGACGTCCATACCTTAACATGACTTACCCCTGCTTTATGAGGGGTAACGTTACACCGGTCGTACGCTTTACGTAAACAGCGTATATTAATTAGCCGGGCGCAAGTACGTTCGTGAATCGGCGTATCTAGGTCATTTGCATATTTATAATGGGAACGCCGAATGCGTCCAGCGTAACAATGCGCCTACGATACGCCGGCGTAGGCAAGGTACGCTGTTTTTGGACATATCTAGCTTTGTGAATCGGCGTAAAGATTCAACGGCGCACATTTGAAATTACGGCGGCGTATCTGGAGATACGCCGGCGTACATCCTTTTATGAATCTGACCCTTAGTGTATAAATAATAACAGTTTCTGAATCCATCTTACAATTTAAAGGGATCACTAAAAATGTATCTCTCCAGTGATTACACACACAATAGATGGCAGTCACAATGCTCAAACTCATTTATGTAAAAAATTTGCATACCTCTCATTTTTATAAATTCTGTCTCAAGTTATAGTTCAAAACATGTGCCTGAGAGCAGCATTTCCAGGTTTGTGAACACTCCCGAGTTTGTACATCTGGGAATCTGCAGTCGGTTGTCCCAGTAAACAGCTTTACGAATCAGGGACATGTAGGTATGTAAGCCAGGGGGACCATATTTTCTTGAAAAGAGGTTGTTTGTTGCACAATTTTGTCCATCAAGAAAATAAAGTATATTAACGTCTGAATATGTCTAGGGATATTTTCCACTGGTTTATTCAGTAGGGCAACACTGGCATCTTTAACAATATTGACCATTGTGAGTGCAAATGACAAGTGAAAGGGCACTTGAAAGAGCAGTGAAATTGCACTTGGAAGTTCAGTTGCTGTAGATCCGACGGGGACATGCAAGGTGAATAAAAAACATTTTTAGCTTGCACATGATTGGATGATAAAATCAGCAGAGCTTCCCCTCATTTCAGATTTACAGCAACTGTACTTCCAAGTGCACATTCATTTCAATTTCAAGTGGATTTGCCTATTGTAAATAACCCCCACAGTATGTGTGTGTGTATGTGTGTGTGTGTATATATATATTGGGTGGAACTCTGCTTTAAAAAGGGATTAAACAGTACTGACTAGCATAATCAAGGCTTTTTGTATCTTTTTATATCCTTTTCCATCTTATAAAGTTCCATTACTTTGCTATGCAGGTCTTTTGACTGTTCTTTTCTACCTCCTCGTGCTTAGTGCATCCATGTGAGAGCCAACAAACTCATTGACTATTTATACACAGACACTAATTGTGATTTAAAAACCCAGTAATTTGAGACATTAACCTTTTAATTGCCATTTTAACCTGTGTGTGCGCCACCTTCTCTGTCTGTACCAAGGCAAAACATTCCAGGGTATGTAAACTTTTTATCAGGGCCATTTGGGTGATTTCTGTTGTTATGATTTAACCACTTAAGGACCGGACCAATATGCAGCTAAATGACCCAAGGGGTTTTTACAATTCGGCACTGCGTCGCTTTAACAGACAATTGCGCGGTCGTGCGACGTGGCTCCCAAACAAAATTGGCATCCTTTTTTTCCCACAAATAGACCTTTCTTTTGGTGGTATTTGATCACCTCTGCAGTTTTTATTTTTTGCGCTATAAACAAAAATAGTGCAACAATTTTGAAAAAAATTCAATATTTTTTACTTTTTGCTATAATAAATATCCCCCAAAAACATATCTAAAAAAAATGTTTTTCCTCAGTTTAGGCCGATACGTATTCGTCTACCTATTTTTGGTTAAAAAAAATCGCAATAAGCGTTTATCGATTGGTTTGCGCAAAATTTATAGCATTTACAAAATAGGGGATAGTTTTATTGCATTTTTATAAATTTTTTTTTTTTTACTACTAATGGCGGCGATCAGCGTTTTTTTTTCGTGACTGCGACATTACGGCGGACACTTCGGACAATTTTGACACATTTTTGGGACCACTGTCATTTTCACAGCAAAAAATGCATTTAAATTGCATTCTTTATTGTGAAAATTACAGTTGCAGTTTGGGAGTTAACCACAAGGGGGCGCTGAACGTGCTAGGCTTCACCTAGTGTGTGTGTTTACAACAGTAGGGGGGTGTGGCTGTAGGACTGACGTCATCGATTGTGTCTCCCCTATAAAGGGGATGACACGATCGATGCGCCGCCACAGTGAAGCACGGGGAAGCCGTGTTTACATACGGCTCTCCCCGTTCTTCAGCTCCGGGGAGCGATCGCGACGGAGCGGCTATAAACGAATAGCCGCCCCATCGTCCCGGATCGCTCCCCGAGGGGATCCGACCGCCGCATGTAGCGGGGGGGGGGGGTCCCGATCCGACCCACGTCTAGGCAGGCACGTACAGGTACGTTGATGTGCCTGTCCGTGCCATTCTGCCGACGTATATCTACATGCGGCGGTCGGGAAGTGGTTAAAAAGGATCCAAAAAACTATGTGATAATAAATGGCTTCATGTGATCACTATCCTTAATTCACCTGGGCAGACTTGGCTCCGTGCCTGCTTCGTTACACATTGGGTAAAATTTTCATTGTTATGTATTTAATCTATTGCTGAACTTTATTACTTGTATTTTATTTTTCTCATTGCATTATTGTCCTTTAGATTGGTTCTCCTGAGGAAGCGGACAACCTGCGAAACTAGTCGAGAATCGACCAATCTTTTGATGTACACTATTGTTTTAATGCAACATTTTAATTTAATAAAATTATCATTTTTACTCATTACTGTTTACCTTGACTTATCAGTACCGAGATAGTCCATATTTCAATTGGGCGGGCTTGTTCTGGATTTAGCTTCAGCAACTATTCCTCCATTCCCACCCTCCCCCCTTTACTTGTTCACTATCCTTAATTATGTTCAGACATATTTTCAATATTTAATGCCAAAATTTCACAATTTCTGCCAGGGTATACAAACGTTTGAGCACAACTGTAAATTAAATAATGTGTTCAGTGCAACATGCACTAATTAAATCACAGCTGACCTCCAGCCACAGAGACTCTCCAGTAGGGTGACCAGACATCCCCAGTTTCAGGGGACAGTCCCCTGATTGAGGACACTGTCCCCTGACCAAGTCTGTCCCTGGTTTTGTCCCCAGATTGGATTTAATAGGGGGCAGGGGCAATTTAAAAAAAATTGAATTAAACACCTCCGCTCCACCATGCTAGCTTAGGAGGGTTGTAGTTTTTTTCATTATCTGTGCCCTTTTCTGATGATCATGTGCTGGTCAGAGCAGAGGGGATATTTCTTCAGTTTCGGGCGCATGCCCATTCAGCTCCGCTCGCATGTTCTTCTGCCTTGGCTCAAATCCTGGTCAGCCACCTGCCTATCTCCTTGCCTTCCCTGACGGAGTGATCTTCCTCCGCTCCCCATCCAGTAGTAGCCGGGGCCCGAAGCGTAAGACTTTAGAGGCTGCGAGGCGGGGGGCGACGGGCAGAGAGTCGCTGATTGTTGCCATTACTAGTAAAAAAAAAAAAATATGTCCCTGGATTTCATTTTAAAAATCTGGTCACCTTACTCTCCAGGCTCAGTACTGTTGTGATGTCTCACACAATGCATTTCATTAATGGAATAATCCCTTCTGTCTCGCCACAAATCTTGGGAGGTTCGGCCCCCCAACCAGTTCAAGTTCTGCAGGACTGTCCCAGGATTTCAACATAATCCCGGAGTCCCGCTGATCCAAGCTGTGTCCCGGAGCTGAATGCTGGAATGCTTTTGTCTGCAGTCTCTTTGTGGTGGAGTGATCTCCTGCCTGACATGAGGAAGGGAGCAGCAATGCAGGACACAGACTTCAGTGCAGGGCAAGTGTTTTGCACTGACACCAATGTTTACCATCACCTTCCCCTAATGTACACTACTGCTACTAGAGGCATAACTAAAACCTTCAGGGCCATGGTGGAAAAAAAACATAAAGGGACCCCGGTCAGGAACCCCCTTTATGGTAACGGAATGCCAGGGCCCAGTCGCAAGTGCGACCTTGGTAGTTCTGCTACTGGTGTCAGTAGCTTTTAAATTATTTTTTTATTTTTTATCATTTTATTTGTTTTTCCAATATTTTTTTTTTTAGGAGCCCTGTTGGGAGGCTTTGGTGAAATAGGTGTCTTACCAGACCTCTGATGTTTCACCTTTGAGACAGAGAGAGGAGATTGAGGACACAGCCCTCAATCATCTTCTCCATGCAGTCTCAGCAACACAGAATGAATGGATAGGAATAGCTCTGTACAGAGCTTCCTGTTCATTCACAAGTTGAAGCATAGTAAACACCGTTATGGATGAACAGTCAGTAATCGGTACCGAGTACTGACTATTAATTAAGAAAAGAAAGCGGCCATTAAATTACAAATTTCCTAGCCCCTTTCCTGCTCTCCATCCTGAAAGCATTCCCCACAGCACCAGGTGGGAGAAGGAATGGGGGAACCCAGCAGTGCTATGGGGGGGTGTACAAAGGAGCCCTGGCCAGCAGGAGGTGGATAGGAGGGGCGGTATGTAGAAGAACAGATTTCCTCAAGCTGCTGAAAGGCTGTAGGAGGAAAATGGAGGGGATTGGTTCCTCTATATCAGGGGTCTTGAAACTACGGCCCTACAATTCTTATGCCTAGTCATGTCTATGAATGTCAGAGTTTTACAATGCCTCAAGGGATATGTAGTTCTGCAACAGCTGGAGGGCTGTAGTTTGAAGATCACTGCTCCTATATACTGCCCCCACCCAGTGGCGTTGCTATGGCGGTGTGGTCCGCACCAGGTGACACCCACCAGAGAGGTGACACCAGGGGCCGGGACAAGAGGGGCTCCTATCTCGGGCGCAGTGTGATAGCATTGAGGGGAGCGCCAGTGGGCAGCGGGCTGCTACAGTGTCTTAATTTGCCAACATCTCCTACGGGGTATGCCCGGGTCTCCAGCGCAGTGATTGCTGACACTTTAGCAGCTTCTATCTGTCCCAGCCAGCTGCATCTTAGCAGTGTCAGAGCACCGAGGGAAGTTTCCTGCAGGTTCCTCCTCTGCTTTGGTGTGTCTTATGACGGGACAAGAGGAGGAGCCTGGGAAGGAGATCTCCCGGCGCTCTGACACTGCTAGCATGCAGCTGGCTGGGACAGATGGAAGCTGCTAAAGTGTCAGCAATCAATCACTGAGGTCCCGGTAACTGATAACTGGTAAATCTGTGCTGGGCGCAGGGATCTGAGGATTTGTGCAATAAGAGGAAGGATTTATGCTGAGAGGGATTGAGGTTTTTTTTTTTTTAATGGGAAAATCTGTAGGCTAGTGCCTTGGTATTGGGGTGGGAGTTGTGCGTGTAGGTAGAATAAGGATAGGGATTAAAAAAAAGGATTTGTGCTGAGTGTGGCATGGGTGGGGGAATAAGAGAATTTGGGCAAAAAGAGGGGTTTAATACTGAAAGGGGTATATGGGGATGGGGATTTGTGATCAGAGGGGGGTTCATAAGATCATTTGTGTAAGAAGGAGGGGTTTGGGAGGGATTTATGCTAAAGGGAGGGATTTGTGCTGAGAGGGGGGTCTGTGCAGGGAGGGATTTGTGCTGAGAGGGGGGGGGGTCTGTGCAGGGAGGAGGGAAATGGGGCATGATTTATGCTGAGAGGGGGATCTGTGCAGGGAGATGGGGGGCATGATTTGTGTTGAGAGAGGGGGTCTGTGCAGGAAGGAGGGAGGTGGGGCAGGATTTGTACTGAGAGGGGGGATGTGTGCATGGAGGGGGGAGATGGGGGGATGATTTGTGCTGAGAGGGAGAGATTGGGGATGATTTGTGCTGAGAGGGGGGATCTGTGCAGGGAGGGGGGAGTAATTTGCTGAGAGGGGGTATTTGTACCGGAAGGGGGCATATGGGGGTGCAGATTTTTATTACGAGAGGGAATATTGGGGGGGGGGGGGATTTGTGATGAGAGGGAAGGAGAAAGAGGAATTGTGCTAGAAGGGGGTATATGGGGATAAGGGGCCCTCTGCACATAGTTCTTTAGACAATGGGGGGGGGGGGCGGGGTGACACCAACCCCTAGTGACGCCACTGCCCCCCACCGCCCCTCCTAAACAGGTGTACAGGGGGCTAGGTTACCCCCCCCCCCCCCCCCCCGGGTCTTCCTGGTCTAATGGTTTACATGTACCTATAGTCAAAGATACAACCGGCCCTTTGAGGGCAACCATACTGCTAATGCGGCCCGCAATGAAATTGAGTTTGACACCCATGATTCTAATGGGACACAGATGGCAAAAATAAATCTGCCAGGGGTTATAACCCTCCCTTTTACTTTATCTAAAATGGAAATAAAAAGCTCTGCTTTTTAGTTCTACTTCAAGTTCCAAGGTTGGGGAATAATTGACTGTGTGAAAGTACTGTGTACACATATCAACGTCTTTATATAGTGCTGCATTAGGCGTCAAAATAGCATTGCAGACAGAACACATGCAACTCAGTACGTCACACGACTGCGCAGTCACGTGACTCTAGTAAACACTCCATGGTTGCCATGGAGCCGCCAATACTTTACCATCGAGTCCGGAATTTCGTCACGTGGCCGGCCAGAGCGTACTCGGTCTCTTTCAGTTCACTTCCGGTCCCGGCGGAGAACCCACGTGTGTGCTGTGCTGGGAGGTCCAGGGCTGACATGGGGAAGAATAACAAGAAGGGGAAGAAGCCCCCAGCTTCAGGGGCTGCTGCAGTTAAGGTAGCGAAAGCTCGCAGCGAGGTCCGAGACAACCCTTTCGAAGTGAAGGTGAACAAGCAGAAGTTCAATGTGCTGGGCAGGAAGAGCAAGCATGATGTGGGGCTGCCCGGGGTGTCCAAGTCCAAAGCCCTCAAGAAGGTGAGCCTGATGGAACTGGTCTTATGTTGTATGCTAAAATGTAATGAGTATAGAACGGTTTATGACATTAATTGTGTGTGTATATATATATATATATATATATATATATATATATATATATATATATATATATCTATCTATCCCTCCTCAGCATCCATGCATGTCTATGCACTCTGCTTTTATCACAGATGCCAACCAATTGTAGGCAACCGACAGGTGCAACAGTGGGGCTAGACACTTGACATTGCACCGTAGCAGTGTGAATGGAGCCAGAGAAATGAATGGATGGAGAAAGTAAAGCTCAGTTGTTTGGAGATTGAATAGGCTTCCGTAAAGAGATGGGTTTTCAGGAATCAGCTAAAGGAGCACAGAGTAAAAGATGGCTGGATAGTTTGGGGTAGGGAGTTCCAGACCCTGAAGAAACCCTGGTGGTGAGCAGTAAGGATGAGCTCCGGCGTGTAAGCGTAGAACACGTGCAGAGCCCGCCAGGAAGTCGGCACCCGCGCTGCGCTAATCACAGCCAGGCAGACATTTCCCGATCTCTGCAGCCGAGCATCTGACAATGTCTCCCTGGCTGTTATTAGCACAGCGCGGGTGCCGACTTCCTGGCGGGCTCTGCACGTGTTCTATGCGAACATGCCGGAGCTCATCCTTAGCAGGAGGGGTTAAGAGGACGGTTTGGGTGATATTTTGAGATGAGGTTGTCGATGTAGCTGGGGGCAGAATTGTGAATGTTGTTAGCCTAATGTTTAACATTTAAGATGCCATCTGGAGCCAGCAGAGGGGTTTGCAGAGAGGGTTGGTAGACAGTGATGCTGCCAGCAAGCTGTCACTGTATTTGGCCAATCATAAGCCGCTGAGGCATTCCCCCGCCCTGCAGCCTCACGTATACATGCCACACATCTGCTGCTTATGATTGCCCAAATACTGCAACAGCTTCCTGGAGGGATCACTCGGTTCCACACTAAGGCCCCATACACACGATAGAATCTATCCGCAGATAAATCCCATCGAATGGGTTTCTGCGGATAGATTCTATGGTGTGTACACTCTGGTGGATATTTATCCGCGGATATTTCCGAATTCCAGCAGATAAATATTTGTCGACATGCACAGAATATCTATCTGCTGGAATCGGATCCCACGGATGGATCCGCTCGTCTGTACAGACTCACCGGATCCATCCGTCCAAAGGGATTCCCCGCACGCGTCGTAATGATTTGACGCATGCGTGGAATTCCTTATATGACAGCGTCGCGCCCGTCGCCGCGTCATAATCGCGGCGACGGCGCGACACGTCATCGCCAGAGGATTTCGGCGCGGATTTCAATGCGATGGTGTGTACACGCCATCGCATAGAAATCTGCAGAAATCCTCGAGAGGATTTATCCGCGGATACGGTCCGCTGGACCGTATCCGCGGATAAATCCTCTCGTGTGTATGGGGCCTAAGATCAGAACACGCATGAGCTCATCCCTATTGGTAAGGTTGAAGGAGCAGCCATGCATCACCTGCTGACTTCTGTTATTGTTTAGTCATTTCAGTCATTCCATTTCTTCATTTTAGTTCCTACTTCTTTTCTTATCCACCATGGAGTCTCCCTCCTCCTCCTCTTCCTCTTCCCTTTTCCTCCTCTTCCCTTTTCCTCCTCTTCCCTTTTCCTCCTCTTCCCTTTTCCTCCTCTTCCCTTTTCCTCCTCTTCCCTTTTCCTCCTCTTCCCTTTTCCTCCTTTCTCCTCCTCCTTTCTCCTCCTCCTCTTCCTCCTTTCTCCTCCTCCTATATTATTTTGAATATAAATTCTATGAAGGTGAGTGTGACAGATATGCACAGTTCACATTCCCTGAGAATATAAACTCCAGGATGTACAGTAAGCTGAAAGATATTTTTTGGGTGGACTGATCCTTTTTAAAGGATAACTAAAGAGAAATAAAACAAAATAACAAACATGTTATACTTGCCTCCACTGTGCAGCTCGTTTTGCACAGAGTGGCCCCGAACCTGGTCTTCTGGGGTCCCTCGGCGGCTGTCTCGGCTCCCCCTCGCAAGAACTTTCCACCTTCATAGGAGCTCTCTCGCATGGTGGAAAGTCCTTGCGGGCGCACTCCCGTGATACAGCCGGCGGCTTTAGCTGCTCACTGTATCACTCAGCCCGCCCCCCCCGGCACGCTGTGTCATTGGATGTGATTGACAGCAGCGCAAGCCAATGGCTGCACTGCTTTCAATCAACCAATGAATGAGCCGAGAAGCCTGCTCGTTCACGGTGCGGGACTTTCGAAGGGTCAGGTAAGTAAACGGGGGCTCAGGGGGGGGGGGGGGGCGCTAATGATGAGATGTTTTTTCACCTTAATGCATAGAATGCATTAAGGTGAAAGAACACAGACCTTTACAACCCCTTGATTCTGTGTGTGTGTGTTTGCATGACTGAGCTGCTATGGTGGCAGAATCTAACTTAGGGTTTAGTGTTCCTTGTAAAGCACTGTGGAATTTACTAGTGCTATATAGTAAATGTAACATAAATAAAATAAATGGAAATGTTTATTGTATTGTAGCGCAAGGAAACCCTCCTGAAAGAATACCAGCAGAGGGGGAAGTCCAGGATATTTACGGATAAGCGATTTGGAGAATATGACACCAAACTCACTCCAGAGGATAAGATGATGAAGAGATTTGCAATGGAGCGACAGGTAAAAGGAGACATGGAGGAATGATATTTGGGGTTTTCGTGTAGCGTTACGTAGTAGATTAGAGGACTCAAATAATGTTGCACAAGAACATCTCCAAGTAAAATCATCGGTGGACTTCAGAGCCCCATAGATAGCACTCTGAGGATCTGTGTCAGTGGTGCCGACATGAGATAAATCATTTATTTCTGACATTGTTTATTATATATTATGTGGTAAAGAAAAACATCCTGAGTGTGTCTATTCCCCACTGGAATATGCTTTCTGAATGCACCTAGGCTTTTTCTCTATAGCTAAGAGAGATATGTCAATGGAAGTATACACATGCACCTTTTGATTATTATAACTTTAAACAGACAACCAGGAAACAATGCTTACATGTTACAGATACAGTACAGCCAGTTTGCATACGGTGAAGTTGCATCTATTCAATGCAGACAAGTACATTTTAACTTTAAATTATTAAAGGCCACCAACTAGTGGGCATATAGAGAGATGAGACGTTAACATAGAAATGGTGGGCCCTAAGTGAGAAGAAGAGATGAAAGCTGTGTAATGGGGCCCAGGTTCCCTAAGGACCACCACCATGTGAATAAATGGTAGGGTGTTACTCGTATGTGGCTGGGAGTCAATTTCGAAACGCACCATAATGTGTCTAGGTATATAAAGAACAAGTGGGACTCGGTACAAGTCAATATAGAGAAATCGCATTTAGTATATGGCATACCAGTGCCTCCAACACTCATAACATGTTAACCCCTTCACACTGACATAACACATATCAGGCCTCACGGAAGTCTTTTTTTTTTTTCTCGGTGGGGCCGCATATATGTGTATCTCCCGTTGTGCTGGGAGTGCACTGCACAGTGCGCTTCCAGTACAGAGACTGGGGGTCTCGCTGAAATCCCCGGGCCCTGTACTATTGATCGGGACCCGGATTGTCTGATTCCAGGTCACCTGATCCCTGTGGTAGCCTCTGATTGGCTACCACAGTGATCAGTCACTGTGAAGCCCACCCCTGTGGTTTTTATTATTTATTCCGTGAATGGAGAGGAAAGATACAATGGGGGTTATTTACGAAAGGCAAAAATCCAATTTCCACTACAAGTGCAAAGTGCACTTGAAAGTAGATAATAGGGGGACATGCAAGGAAAATAAAAAACAGCATTTTTAGCTTGCACATGATTGGATGATAAAATCAGAAGTGCTTCACCTCATTTGAGATCTACCCCTCAGATTTACAGCGACTGCACTTTCAGTGCAATTTCAAGTGCACTTTTCACTTGTAGTGGAGAGTGGATTTGCCTTTAGTAAATAACCCCCTATGTATCTTTCTGTTTCCTTGCAAAAAAAGAAGGGGGGGGAAAAAGAAAGAAAAAATACATAGATCAATGTTTGATCTAGGTCAGTGCAGGGTTAATTTTTTGGGTCAAAGGTCAGGGTCAGTATCTTTTGGACAGGATTTTTTTTATTTTTTTTTTAAATAACGTCAGTGTGTTTTTTTAATGGACAAAACAAAAAATGCACACTATTGGTTCTGGGCTGTACTGCAGGTACAAATAACATACACATATGTGGTATCGCTGCCATCGTCCGGTAATAACAATAATAAATATACAGAATTTTTTTAAAGAATTAGTAGAGATCCATAACTATTTAGTACCAAATGAAAGCCCAACGTGTCCTAAAAAAAACAAGGTATGATGCACAAAGTAGTTATAATGGCATGTACAGTTTTACTAACCCATTGCAAAATTGTGCTTGGGCATTTTGATTTGTTTTACCCTTAGGCGCGAAGGGGTTAAATGATTAAAAAAAAAAATCTTGAGTGTTATGGAGGCTACCATTGTTAACTTCTCTGATTATGGTGATCTGAAAGCTTGTTGTCTAAAGCCTCGTACACACGATCGGATTTTCTGCGGACAAAGCGTAGGACTTTAGTCCGAAGGGCATTGACCATGAACTTGTCTTGCATACAAACGGCTAAGAATTGTCAGCCAACAAACACGAAACAACATGTTTTTTCAGCTCTTTAGCACCACCATTTGGGCAACTTCTGCTAATGTGGTGTTATGGTGAGCATTGCTTCTCAGTTTGTTTGTACTTTGGAGTTTTGTCTGAAAAACTTGTGTACACATGCTCGGATAATCCAACACACATTTGTAGGCAAACAATTTTAAAGCATGCTATCCCAAATCTGTCCGTGGAAAATCTGACCGTTGTCCGATTGAGCGTACAAACAGTCAGATTTTCCGACAACAGCCTGTCATCAAACAATTCCTGTTGGATAATCCAATTGTATGTACGAGGCATAACAGCCAGGCATCCATCATTGTTGGGCTTGATCAGCAGGCGTAGTATTTTTTTCACAATAGAATTGCTTGGAGTGTAAGGTTGATATCAAATTAACATTCCTCATTTTCATCTTTATTCATTATTTTGGACATGTTTCATTTTCATAGAGAAATGTTAACAAGAAGAATGTATACAACCTGAATGAAGAGGAGGAATTGACTCACTATGGACAGTCTCTGTCTTTGCTGGAAAAGCTGAATGACCCTGTGGATAGTGACAGTGATACAGATGAACAGGGGGCGCTATCAGGTGAGTAATGACACCCAGGGCTGCAACTAACGATTATTTTCATAATTGATTAGTTGGCCGATTTATTGTTTCGATCGATTAATCGGTGTATAGAGTGTGGTGTATAATTGAGTTTATATGTAAAGTTAAAAAAAAAAAAAAAGCAATTTATTCTTAAATATTTCTATACGCAGGGATAAATATAAATGACCAACTATATGGTTAGGGAGTAAAATCTTTAATCCAGTCTGAGAATAACAGACAGAAGAGATCTATACTATTAAAGGAGATATATACTGTATACACTATTAGATGTTGAATCTGGTAAATATCATCAGACTCAGATTTTTTTTTTTATCTAATATATATATATATATATATATATATATATATATATATATATATATATATATATATATATATATATATATATATATATATATATATATATATATATATATATAGAAAAAAAAATTAGACTGTGATGCAGATTTTTAAACAGAACTGTAATATATTATTATATGCTGGCCATACAAAAACAATGTCTTCCTTCAAAAACAAATGTCATTTTAAGAACGTTCGTTCGATTTTTCTAATCGTTAGTGGGATCAAATGGTTTGTTTTTTACCACAGTGACGGGAAAATTTAGAAATAATAGAAAACTTCTCTTTCAGAGAGTGTATGTGGTTTTTGTTCAGAAATTACATTACATAACGTTAAAAGCAAGTCAAAATTTCAAACATTCTTTCATTTTTTCGTATGAATATTCTCATCTGAAAATTGATCCATGTGGCCAGCATAAGGCTCGGTATACACCTATGCAATTTGCTTTTGATCAGTATATGCAGTGCTTTTTGCTGTGCGTTTTTAGATTTTTTTCCTCGCGTGATTTTGCTGCAATTTGCATTTTAGCTTTTTTTTTTTTTTTTTTTTGGGCAGATTAAAAAACACAAATTATTGCAAAAATGCACTACATGCATTTCTGCAGCTTCTCCATTGAAGTATATTGAACCATAAAAGCACCGTTTTGCGTTGGAAGAAAAAGTCCTTGACGCTTTACAAAGCATAGATGTGAACGTTAAATGAACTGTAGTGCGTTTCTGCAAAAAGCACCAAAAAACACATGGGTGTGAACCAAGACATTTAGTAACATAATAACAAATATAAATTAGCCATTCATAGTACAAAAAGAGCAAATAATCGCTACTTTAAGGGGTTCCTTTTTTTTACTGTGCAACAGTGAAAATAATATTTACAGTTGCGATTATTTGCTCTTTTTCTACTATAAAGGGCTATTTTTTTTTTTTTAACCCCATTATATTAATGGCCGATTAATCAATTATGAAAATAGTAATCGCTTAATTTCATAATCGATTAGTTGTTTCTGCCCTAATGACTATTTAATGTGAACATCTGTGTTTCTTAACCTCGCCTTCGCCCTAACCCCATCCTCCGACTAATTCTCCCCCCTGGTGTTTGTACATCTAAGGTGCTGTCACAGACTCATTTAAGAGAGCCTGCCTTTTCCACCCAGCAGCTCCATTCATAGAAGCTATATTACAGCTTCCATAAATGAAAGAAGAACTGAGCGGGGGAGGCGGACCTATGAATCGCCTGCCTGTCCATTTAGAGCTGTCGTTTTTTTAACAGTTTTATTGAAATGTATCAATCTGTTTACAAAAAATAAAATTATAGGAGGTTAAGAATTGGCGTTTAGTGGCTTTTCACATTATCGTTGTGACATTCCAGCTCTTATCCAGCCACAATTCAGCCTCTCTAGTGTATTACACCATTGCTCTTTTTTTTGCGAGCCATTTTTCAAGTACTGAAGAAGGGGAGTTCTTTCTCCTGAAATGTGTGGACTGTATCTGATGCTCCTAACCAATGTTTTCTTTTCTTCATATCTTTTTTTTTTTTTTTTTTTCATATTACAGCTGCATTGACAGCTTCTCATTTTGGTGGAGGGGGGCTTCTCAGGAGGAAAGGGCCCTCTGAACAAAAAGAGGAAGAGCAAGAAAAACCAAAAACCCGTAAAGAGCTAATTGAGGAGCTGATCGCTAAATCAAAATCTGAGAAGGTGTGTGCTGTTTGAAATGGAATAATTTTTTTTTTTTATACGTTAAATTTTACTTTAAGGAATAACGTACAGCTTTTTTTAAAGTTGCCTTGTTGCATCAGAAAAAAATGAGCCACCCTGTAAAATAAGTTTTGTACCTGACATTCTATTGGGAAGTGTGTTAAATCTGTGTTCTGTTTAAGAACTGCAGGCGACGTTACTGACAATTTCAGGTGTTTCAAACAGTGTATCCCCCTACTGTGCACTATGGTTCTTCCTAGCAGACCCTCTATCGCACAGGTGTCAAACACAAGGCCCGCGAATCCGGCCCTTCAGACCATTTCATGTGGCCCTTGCACCTCTCCTGATCCTGCAGCCTTCCTCTGGTCCTTCTCCAGACCCTTACTTTCTGCTTTCAAGCAATGCATTCAGCTTCTTCCCAGCAGCAGCATAAAGAAAGGGGGGGTATACTGTGATATAAGGGAGAGTGGGGGACTCAATTTCTGATGGTAGGGTGGCTCTTGACATCTAATGTAAGCGGAGGGGATGCGCTGGACATCTAATGTTACTGATCAAAAATTTTCTGTTCGATTAATCGTTTTTTTTTTTTTTTAATCGATCGCCTAATTTTTGATTAACTATAACGCACATACAGACCCAGCTACTTTTAGCTGATCTCCTTGCAGGCTGATTCCCAGTGCAGCCACCAACCACTGGAAAAATGGATAGCAGGATACAAAAAACACACAAAGGCAGCGCTCGATGGGAATAGCATTAAAACTTTTATAGTGTTCAAGTAGGTAACCAAATAAATATTGCACTGGAGATAAAATCGCTGTAGCTACATAAACTGTAAAAATGGTGCGAGTAATACCAAACTGTACCAAAAGCAGTCATAAAAACATATAGCTAAGTATGATACTGGTATAAAAATGTGTACAAAGATACCACTGCTGAATCCAGATGAGGAGAGGTTAACATCAGTCCGTCGGCATGTAGATGTCCCGTGAAGGGAACTATCACAACTCCCAGTGGATGGTTGTAGAATCCCAGGTTGATAGAGGGAAGTGTAACAGCCCTTGCATGTGGCAGATAGTGAGGTCCCGCCGGCATGCAGATATGAAGGCACAGCAAAGGAGCCCTTCAGATGGACACAGCAAGGGCCGCCGGTGTCCGTGACGTTACTGGATCTCCGAAGGAACTCCCTGAAGGCCCAGAAGCTGGCGGAGAGGTGAGTACCAATCAAAAGAATTTTAATCAATCAAAAAGATTTTGATCGATCAAAAAAATTAAAGATTAATCGATTAATTAAAAGTTAATTTGCACAGCCCTAAATCTTACATATACAACCGGCCCTTTTGAGGGCAATGATAACAATGGAATTGAGTTTGACACCCCTGTCTATCGCTACAAAACAAAGTAGTGATGAAGCCACTGGCAGGAGAAACCACAGCTCCCAGCAGGGGACGGAGACATCTGATGCATTTGGAACTGTTGTTTAGTAGTGTGTTTCTAGTTCTTCAAGAGCAAAGCTTTAACTCAACACCCACTTTAAAACTAAATTATAAACGTTCCTCTTTTACAGGATGGCTCGCTGTTCTTTATTTTTTATTCATGGGAAGAGGGTCACTTTAAGAGCTTTAACATTTTTTACATTATCATATTTTTACTTGAACCAATCATACAGACACATATCTTAGTTTTTACTCCTACACCTTGTTAAAGTGCATAGTGTACAAACCTGCAGCAATCATTCCATCAGATCAGTGGAAGAGGATTGCCACATGTGAACCCAAATTTTTTTTCATATATGATCCCAAAAGGAGAATTCCCAGGAAAGTATTTAGGAAATCTTCTTGGAATTATTATTCTGATCACTGTAGAAGACACCCAATGCAATCTTTCACCATTCACCCCAAACTAACTCGCCAGAAATAACATCTGGTCATGTTCTAAACCAGCAAATGCACTCCATATCAAACTCCAAGGAGTCACTCTCCACACTGCTCTTCCTAATGTACCCTCTCATATATTCACCCGCTCAGGTAAAACACAACCATACATGGAGTTGGGGAGAAAAGGAAGGAAAATCTTTATGGTGTAAAACTGTTTAAAATTTCCACCATTTATTAAAATCATTAAGAACGCTCATACTTCATAAGTGTCATCCCGACAATAGGGTTACAACGCAAGTAATTGTGTGCCTATCGCCTCTGGCTATAATCCCAAATCTGCGGGTGTGATGCAGGCATGTGCGGTGATGTCCTATTCGTTTTATCAATCAACATCCTTACGGAGCGGAAGGACGCTTGACGCTGCCAAGAATTATGTACCCTGCAGTGTATTTTCCTTAGTAATATATGAGGGATTGGCAGGCAGTGAAGCAAGTAGCCCATCTTTGCCAGGTTGCAGATGATCACCCTGCTGCTAAGATTTGGTCAGATGTCAGAGATCTGTGGGGGGTAGAAGAATCAAATCCTACCTTGCTTCTTAAAAAAGTGCGATTTATTTTTTATTTTTTTATGTGTTTTATTTTGTGGTGGTGTTGTTTTTAATATTTTTTTGTCTTTTAACAGAGAGAGAGGCAGAGTCAGAGAGAGAAGGCCATGGTGCTGACGGAAAAACTAGACAGTGACTGGAAAGCTATACAGACATTACTTGCTCACAAGACTCCAAAATCTGAGAGGAAGGCCGAACCTGAAAAACCAAAGGTGAGCTGTGATGTAAAAGATTGTACTGCAATGATACTTAGCGGGATAGCTGTAAATCCAGGTGTAGGAAAATCATTCTGCATGTGGTCCTTCATGAAGCCCTCTTTGTTCCCAACAGTAGCCAGAAGTTCATATAAGGCACTAAACGTACAGATGTTATAGGTAGGTATAAGCAGATCTGATTAATGTTGGCTCCGTTCAGCTAATCTTTTCTTACTACTGATTTAACATGCCGCCTTCTGCACTGTGTCTGTGTGGAGGTAGACATCTTCGTAGAGAAAAAGACTTTGCTGGTGGCAGTTTAGAAGTGCAGGTTTGACCGTTTGGGCAGAGATGACTAAAGTGTCACTTTACGCACAATGCATACTCGGTGTCACCTGACGGGCAGTAGTGCTTAGTTACAAGTTTCGTGCTGGATGATCTACATTACATTATCTTTTTGTTTATGCCTATTACGTCTACTCTCTTCACTTTTATCTGAAGTTTACATTGCCAGAACTAGAAAATAGTCATTTGTTTTTGTCATGAAATTGTAAAGCCGTTTATTTTTTTTTCAACATTTTACAAAATAATTTGTTCTCTTTATTTATGGGTTGTGTGTATTGGATTTCTGATTTCACAGCCTGATGACTATGACAAGATTGTACGAGAGCTTGGATTTGAGATGAAGGCTCAGCCCTCAGACAGAATGAAATCAGAAGATGAAATTGCTAAGGAAGAACAGGAGAGACTACAGAAACTAGAGGTATGGTAATTGTGGTACCCCTGCTTACCTGTAAAGTCATGGATTCCATTTCACTCTGACCGCTGGGTAAATTCCAGAACTCTCAGAAGATGACTGTATTTCCACCTATGTCACTTCTATAATATCAACTTTAGACCAATTCAATCAACTGAAATTTCTTGCCCAATGCTTGGCTAATAGTTACCCTCAATTAGACCCCCACTGCACCAGATAAATGTAGCTCTTCAATTGCCACATTTTTGCAAATGGTGTGTTCCTGCATGGTGATTTGTCCTTTCTTGGAACCAATGGTTTGATGCTCTTAAGAACATTTGTCAGCTGTCTTTAAGACCTGATCGGATGCTTCTGTTAGGCCTGATTCACACCTATGCATTTTTTGTGCTTTTTGCATTTTGCAGATTTTCACTACAGTCCATTTAACATGGTTTCCTATGGAACACGTTCTGTTGTGCAAATCTGCAAAATGCACAAAAAATGCATAGGTGTGAATCCAGTCTTGGGTGGTATGGAGGATGTTGAGGCGGATAGATATGTTAAGCTGTTCCTCGCCTTTAAAATCTTTTAGATGAGAGATCCTTGTGCGCTGGAAATTTCCTACCCCTCCCACTTTGTCTACTTGGAAACATGCAATTGATGCTGTCCTGCCTTTATACTGCCCCCCCCCCCCCACTAAGGTATCATAATTAACCGTATCTTCCTGTTAATGCCGGACCTAATATGTGTGGGTTTCTTCATGTTTTAATTGGTCTTTCTTTTTGACTGAGTGTAGCTTTTCTGTGACTACCTTTTTTTTTTTTTTTTTTTTTTTTTATTATTTATTGTTTTTGCACAATAGCTGCTTCTGTTTTTGTTGATGCGGTGCTCTTGATTAGGTAGCTGTTCTACCTCAATTTTATAACCTGCCTATACTCCTTTGGATTACTGAAAGGCCTTGCACTGTATAACTGGATTTGATCTTGTTGGTTGGTTGTTTTTTAACTGTTGTATACTTTTACTTGCAGGCCGAAAGGCTACGTCGAATGCGAGGGGAGGATAAGTCTAAGAAGAAGTCCAAACACATCTCTGCAGATGATTTAATGGATGGGTTCATATTGGATAAAGATGATCGCCTCATGCTTTCTTATAAGGTAAGCATAAATGTATAATAAAAGTGAAAATGCTTAAGCACTAATATGAATATTAAAGTCCGGTGGTAATAAAAAAACAAATGATTTCAGCTGCAGTCATTCAATGGTGATCTGATAACCAAAAAATAACTATTAAAATTAATAATGATGCGCTAATAACAACCCTCTATTATTGCACAGTGTGTGTGTTGCAAAGGTAAAAATAAATAAATAGGTCCTCCGTGCTACAATATAAATAGCAACCTGTGGGTAAATAAATGATCTGTGCTACAATATAGCAGCCTGTGATGGTAAAAAAGTGCAATGGTACAAAAAAATGCTCTGAAAACAAGACACTGAGAAAAAACACCTAAGAATGTGAGGACTGTATAGATTCGCTATACATGACTGAGTGTCTTTATGCGCTGTGTGCTGGCCAAATGTGAGTGGAATCACCTGCAGTTTAGAAGCCCTAATATTGCTTTGTGGATCTAGCATTGCGCAATAATTTGTTCTCTTTTCTTCCTACATGTGAGAATTACACAATCATTTTACATGAGCACCATTGAAAACAACATAGAAAATTGAGTTACATCTGAATACTTCTTGACGGATTGACTGTGTCCAGGACTGTAGCTCATCAAAACAGACAGTTAGTGAGTCCCTAGTGTGAGGTGGACAGTCTTCACATTCTTAGGTGTTTTTTCTCAGTGTCTTGTTTTCAGAGCATTTTTTTTTTTTTTTTTTGTACCATCACACTTTCTTACCATCGCAGGCTGCTATATTGTAGCGGATCATTTATTTACCCACAGGTTGCTATTTATATGGTTTTATTGTAGCACGGAGCACCAATTTTTTTTTTTATATTTTTACCTTTGCAACACACACACTGTGCACTAATAAAGGGTTGTTTTTAGTTCACAATTATTTATAATAATAGTTTATTAAATGTATGCTTAGCCTATGTAGTGACCAGTATTTAAAGAGCATGTTTCTTTACTAAATTATTGTTTATACAATGGAACAGCTTCTGGAGCATCCATGCTTGGAACCTCTTCCGAATGACTAAAAAAAACATTGCTTTGCTTTTTTTTTGCACACAGGATACTTTATCAATCATGTTGATAGCTTATTCATTGATGTCTTGGATCGGTTTCCTTACTGTTTTTATGAACTCGGAGCATTATGGGAGTTCTAAAGAGAGGGCACCACTGGAGCTGTTTTTATTACAGCGTCTTTTCTTTAGGCAGATCTTCAAAACCTGGCAGATAGACATAGTCACTAGACTGACTTTTATTTTTCGGTTTACATTTTGGCTTGGATTTTGGAGCTCTGTAAAACTGTGTGGTTGAAAGCATACCCTCCAGCCATAGCCTCTTATACACTCAATATGCACTCAGGCCTTCCCCCTGCTACATTGCAAGAGCTGTAATGTGGACATAATGAAATGTATTCTTATAATCAAGCTGCCATTTGAAGTAAGATTATTATCTCTTCATCCTAGAGTGCATTACACACAGCCATATAAAGTTTCTGAAGTGGTTATAGTTCAGCTGTCACATTAACAAAAAAAATAAAGCCTAGAGGTGTGTTTGCATACATGTAGCAGCTTTAATTTCTTCATTTTATCCCTAATTCTGGACTGTACTGAACCAGCAACCCCATTTTTATGACAGAACTTTCCTGTCCCTCTCTGCCTTTCATACATTCCATTTTGGCCAGTGAGACTTGGAAGGGAACGGACAAGGCCTAGTAATGTTCAGAGGTCTCTGAGCTTTTCCCATTTAGAAGGTGCATAAGCATGCAGTAAGCAAATAAAGAAGCTTTAGAATGTGCAGGCCTATTTGGATCCATGTGGAAAAAAAGCTTATATGTTTAAATAAATGGTACCTGAGCCTCGCAGAAGACTCAAGGATGCTGCAAGGTTTTGCCTGTAACGTGACCTTTGGGTGCTGGACCCTGCTTAGTGGAATCCTGGACACCGCAGAGCTAAGGCTTTCCTGCAGGGTGCTATACAGATCCAAGGAAGTGGACCCTAAAACTGAAAGGGTACCCAGTTCTTTAAGGTCCCCAAGTGACGGAACCCGTCGTGATGGGTGAAGATTGGGCTCTTGGTTTCTAAGGCTGCCCTGGACAGGTAAGTGAAACCCCATATTTACTTATTGTTGGGTGCCCCAGTGATTGTAACAGTCAAGCTAGCTAGAAGCTGGACACCTGTGTGCGATGACCAAAGGGGGAGTTTTGGGCTAGATGTAGGTGTTTGCAAAGAGTACCCCTTCTTTTTTTTTTGTCTTGGCTGTTTTTTCCTGAATGGATGGTTTGCGCACGAGTGTGCGCCATTGTGCATCTTGGTTCGTTATGGTGCACGTGCTTTCGCCAGAGTACATGAGTATTCTCGGCGGCCATGACGCATGCGGCCTCGCCACATACGCTGTGCGCAATCGGAGCCGTGCATGCGCCGTAGCTTGATATTGGCGCACAAAGGTTCGTGTCATGTGTGAATACAGCCACGTGCCTTTGTGCAGAGCGTCCTGGTGCACAGCCGTCTTATTTAAACAGAGCATGGCTGTCATTTGGTGTTTCCAAGGGACAGCTGTGGGACACAGTGCAGGCTCTGAACCATTCACTTTTAGCAGTTCATTTCTCCTTAGCCAGGTCACGTGAGCAGCCTTTATCAAACGGGATGATCTGTCCTTAGCTCTACTCGGGTTAGAGGACAGAATTGTTTGCATGATTGCTTCCATCTCGCAGGGTAGCAAGAAGTGTGACAGATCCTCCTCCCCTAATCCTTCTAACTTGGAGCAGGAATGGGTTCATAATGGGAAATGCCAAGGACTCTGTGGAGGGCCTAGCAGATGAGTCTGCTTCTGGGCAATCTGGGCCAAAAGATGTACAGTTAGTATCAGCCTCTCAGTCGCATAGTCTTTTGATCCAGACTCTTACAGAGATTGTTTTTCTGCCTTTAAGTTACCTCCCGCAGAGGTTTGAGCCCCCCCCCTGGTCTTTTGGGGTCCCTCAGGCCACAAAGGACTTTCCCCTTGCACCCACCGTTGGAACAGGCGGTGTATGCTGATTGGGAGCATCCTGACAGGATTTTCATTCCTCATATTCCATGGAGGAAAAGTTTGTTAAGAAATGAAGCATGCCAGCCGTAGATGCGACAGTCTATTCCTTAAACAAGAATTTAACTTGTCTGGTGGATAACACACAGAGCTTTAAGGACCCTGTTGACAAGAAACTGGAGTCACTATTAAAGGCTTCCTTTTCTTTGTCCTGTTCAGTTATTCAGCCAGCTGTCGCAGCAATTACAGTCTGCCAGCCAGGGGTTGTTTTTTCACCTTAATACATTCTATGCATTCCTTGGACGTGGTCCGGGCAGTCAGTTTATTTGTCTAGATCTGCAGAGATCTGAGGATCAGACTCGTTTTTCCAGAAGGACCCAAGAAGGGGCAGGCAGCTTCCGTTGCCAATTGGGTCTGCCAGTTGGTCATGTAGGCCTATGGTCTGAAACATAAAGCTCCTCCCTTCAGGATGAGAGCTCATTCTACCAAGGGTGCAGGAACCTCCTGGGCTTTTCATCAGGCATCTGTGGCTCAGATTTGTAAGGCTGCTACCTGGTCTTCAGTGCATATGTTTACAAGATCTTATCAGGTGGATGTTTGAGCAGCCAAGGATTTGACTTTTGGCCGTAGTATACTACAGGCTGCCGTATAAAGTCTGATGCTATTTTTGTTTGTCAGGATGCCTCCCTCTCCTCAAGGCTATTGCTCTGTGCCATCCCAGTAGGTAATGAATATTAGCCTAACTCTGTCTCGTGATGTATGATAAAGAGAATAGGATTTTTTTTTGTCATACTTATCTGTAAAATCCCTTTCTTTGAATACATCACGGGACACGGAGGTCCCTCCCCTCTTTTGAGGACTCTGTGCTTGCTACAGAACTGAAATACTTCCTGTATGGGAGGGGTTATATAGGGAATCACTTCCTGTGTCCATTCACATAGAGATAGGCTAATATTTATTACCTACCGGGTTATACACTAACTCTGTGTCCCGTAATGTATTTAAAGAAAAGGATTTTAAAGGTAAGTATGATGGGGGAAAAAATTCAATAAAAAAAAATAATTCATGTGTTTGGTTGATAGTTAACCACTTGGTTTCCAGCCCATAGTCAAAATACGTCCTGTTTTTAAAGATGGATATCTCAGTAACGGCAGCAGCTGCTGCCACAACTGAAGTATCCATCTTTAGTGCCGACGGTCCTGTACACGATAACGGCGGTCTCCGCGGCGGATTTGCCGCGAGATCGCAGTTATCGGTGGCGGGAGAGGGCCTCCCGCCACTTACCGGAGCCGTCGGTAGCGGCGGAGGAGATCGGGACTGTTCGGCAGCTGAGCGGGGACGAGACTGAAGGAAAAATCTCCTTCACCCGTCCCCATAGCTCTGCTGGGCGGAAGTGACGTCAAAACGTCAGTCCCGCCCAGCGTCTTAAAGCAACATATTATTATTATTTTTTTTGTCATTTGAAAAAATTACATTTCCAAATTTTTTTTTTTTCTTGCATTTTAGTCTAAATATGAGATCTGAGGTATTTTTGACCCCAGATCTCATATTTAAGAGGACTTGTCATGCTTTTTTTCTATTACAAGCGATGTTTACATTCCTTATAATAGGATTAAAAGTGACCAATTTTTTTTTTTTTTTTTTTTTTTCAGTGTAAAAAGTAATAAAATAAATAAGAAAACAAAAAAAAATTTTTTTTAAAGCGACCCGTCGAGCTCGCGCGCAGAAGCGAACGCATACGCGAGTAGCGCCCGCATATGAAAACGGTGTTCAAATCACACAAGTGAGGTATCGCCGCGATCGTTAGAGCGAGAGCAATAATTCTAGCCCTAGGCCTACTCTGTAGCTCAAAAAATGCAACCTGTAGAATTTTTTAAACGTCGCCTATCGAGATTTTTAAGGGTGAAAGTTTGACGCCATGCCACGAGCGGGCGCAATTTTTAAGCATGACATGTTAGGTATCATTTTACTCGGCGTAACATTATCTTTCACAATATTTAAAAAAATTGGGAAAAATTTATTGTTGTTTTAATTCAAAAAAGTGTTTTTTTTCCAAAAAAAGTGCGCTTGTAAGACCGCTGCGCAAATACAGTGTGACAAAAAGTATTGCAATGACTGCCATTTTCTTCTCTAGGGTGTTAGAAAAAAATATATATATAATGTTTGGGGGTTTTAAGTAATATTCTAGCAAAAAAACCGGTTTTAGTCTCGTAAACCCTGAATCTGAAAAACGGGCTCAGTAATCAAGTGGTTAATAACCCTCCTGACTTTACTCTTGCCTTAATACATCTGTGCCAGGTTGATTTGGATAGAATAAAGTGTGATAACTGTCATAGTGTCAGTTTTCATGGGTATTTAATTTTTTTATTTTTTCATTTGTAGGATGGGAAGATGAATCTACCAGAGTCAGAGGAGGCTGATGAAAAAAATGGAGACATGGATAAAAAGGAGGAGGATGAACCTGTAACAGGGAATGAGGGTAGTGAGGCTGATGAAGATGCAGCAGATGGAAGTGAAGAGGAGGAGGAGGATGATGATGGCAATGAAGAGGAAGATGATGAAGGCAGTGATGCTTCAGATAATTATTCTGACTTGGAATCTAATGCAGAGAGTGCTGAGGAGGATGAGGAAGAAGTAGTAAAACCCACAAAAAAAGAAAAACCCAAGCAAAAGAAAGCCATGGAGGCAAAATCTGAATTGCCATTTACATTTGATGGTAAGTCCCTATTTAATGAGGGCTTGGCACAACGCTGTGGCTTTTGTTAATTTATTAACTACATGCTGATGAGGTTTAATATTATTATTATTATTATTATTATTATTATTATTTTTTTTTTCTTAAGAGACGTATGGGATTTTTATTTTTTTTCCCCCATAATCGTACTTGCCTAGGTGAATGCAGCATTGGACTGATGCTGCAGCTGTCCCCCATCATCTCTGCACCGAGACATCGAACACCGCCAATGGCTTAGTTCTCACAGCTCCCTGAGCAGAAAGCTGCCATTTGTCAATCGGCATCTCTCCGCTCTGCTCCTCCACGCTCACTTGAGCGCTGAGCTGTGGAGGGGCGGGGAGCGGCTGTCTCAGCGGGGAGCGGAGATGGGTGTCCATCCAGACACCTGGCGGATCCAGACTTCTATTGTCATGGTGACACGGTGACACAGTGCCTGGACTGATTCCAGTGACGTCAGCAGAGAGTGGACTTGAGACCGCTCTCTGCTGAAAACGTGTCACAGGAGTGCTAAGCGATTTTTACAAATACTGCAGCTGCTGACTTTTAAAATAAGGACACTAACCTGTCCAGGGCGCCCGCGATTTCGGCACCCAAAATAGACCCGTCGCTCAGTCCTCGCATCTTGCCGCCGCCATCTTGGGTAAGAAAGTCATGAATTAAAGCCTTGCGGCTTCACTTCCGGGTTCCCTACTGCGCATGCGTGAGTCGCGTTGTGCAATTCAAATGGTCTCTGGTGTCTTCTGGGACCCGTGTGTCTCCCAGAAGACAGCGCGGGTGGGCGGGAAGTGACGTGGACGGTCTATGCCCAGAAGTGGGTGCAAATACCTGTATTATACATGTATCTGCACCCCCGCCCCTCCCCCCTGAAAGGTGCCAAATGTGACACCGGAGGGGGGGAGAGTTCCGAAAAAGCGGAAGTTCCATTTTTGTGTGGAACTCCACTTTTAAGAGAAGCCCAGCCAAACAAGCTCAGGACTTCCCATTTAATGGGAGCTTAGAAGGGACGAAGCCTTTTGCCCAGGAGGCAGGGCATTTCATTTCCCCAAAACCTCTTTCTATAGTCCTTCTTTTTTTTTGGAGTGCCATGTCTAGGACATGAGGCCGAGCCTTGACTATCCATGTGCAATATCTTTTATTGTGTGTCTTACTTTTCTGTGGCCCTTAAAATGTACAAAGTTATATTTTTTTCTTCTCTGTCAAAGGCACAGAAGGTTTAGATTCTTGAGAGTAGAAGATAACCTTAGGAAATGAATATGTGTTTATGGTGAATAAATATCTTTTACTTTCTGTTTCTTACTAGCTCTTACACTTATGCTGTCTCTTACGCTTATGCTGTCTCTTACGCTTATGCTGTCTCTTACACTTATGCTGTCTCTTACACTTATGCTGTCTCTTACACTTATGCTGTCTCTTACACTTATGCTGTCTCTTACACTTATGCTGTCTCTTACACTTAAGCTGTCTCTTACACTTAAGCTGTCTCTTACACTTAACTGTCTCTTACACTTAAGCTGTCTCTTACACTTAAGCTGTCTCTTACACTTAAGCTGTCTCTTACACTTAAGCTGTCTCTTACACTTAAGCTGTCTCTTACACTTAAGCTGTCTCTTACACTTAAGCTGTCTCTTACACTTAAGCTGTCTCTTACACTTAAGCTGTCTCTTACACTTATTATGGCCATAGACGGTTCGAATCTCAGACGGTTCATTCAGCATGAACAGGCTGACATTCGAATCGTGTATGGGCAGGGTGAATGTATTAACTTGAGTACTACTATGCCTAAATTAGTTAGAATCATCTGCATCCTCCCAAATGAATCGCTTAGTTCTAGCTGGCCTTGCTGTCATTTTCCATGGCTACCCTGAGACAGACTGGTTGCTTTAGGGCCTAACAGACGGTTTTTATTTCACAAGTTGGTAAGTGAGGTCTTTGCTTCTTAGTCTGTAACATGTAAGCTGCAGGGAATAATATCTTGGTGAAATTCAGTGTCTACATGTCTTAGTTATTGGTTTATTTATTTGTGTTTTATGGCATTGTCAGTTCCCGAGTCCCAGGAGAGTTTCCAATCTCTGCTGAGAGAGAAGACCACAGAACAGCAGATCGTCATCCTGGAGAGGATTCAGAAGTGTAACCACCCGAGCCTGGCAGAGGGGAATAAGGCCAAGTTACAGGTAAGACCTATTGGCCAATTGTAGATCTTCTGAGAATTTACAGAGGCCCTTCTGTATGTGGGTATTGTTGGCACCACAGCAGTCCATAACGGGGAAAAGTACCATAGACCTGAGAGAGAGAGACCCTTGTTTAAATAATTGCTGGAGAGCAGGGAGAATCGGACAGTTTAATTTTAGGCGACAATCACATAGAAAGGATATTGTATCACAGCCCGTTTTTATGTGTTAATCCATGCAAGCGTGGTCAGTTGTGTGTTGCCATTGAAATCAATGGGCATCGCTGCTGAAGCACCTGCAAAGCGCTTCTGCAGTGGCGCTTTTAACCCTTTATTTGGCTGCTAAAATTAGTTGCGCTTTACTGCTAATGCGCCCCAGTGTGAAAGTAGCCTTAAAGTTAAAGGGGATGTAAACACTTGTGTTTTTTTTTACCTTTAATGCATCCTATGCATTAAGGTGAAAAAACTTCTGGCAGTGACCAGCCACCCATTTTACTTAAGCCCCTTCATTCACTCTGTGGAGATGTTCAGGGGCCCAGGCTCTTGAGTGGATAGATTGATAGTAGCGCAACCATTGCCTCCTGCTTCTGTCAATCAATGTAAACATCCCTTGTAATAGGAATCAGTGTGACGGGTCCTCTTTATGGAGAGCTGTGGGGTCAATAAGACCCCACATCTCTCCTCCAGGCTTACAAGCATGAAATCGGTGAAAAAAAAATCACTGATCACATGCCGACGGCCGCAATTGCGGCTTTGTTTACTTCCGGCTACCATAACGTCGCGCCCGGGCCTCCGACGGTCATAGAGATGACTGGTGACCATCTGGTCACCAGTCATCTCAATGCTTTCCAGGCAGCGCCGACCGATTCGCTCTCCGGGCCCCCGATGACACGGGAGAGCCCGGAGAAGCACCGGATGGCGGCGGGAGGGGGGGGGGGGGGGGACGCTGCCTATAAGAAACGATCAAGCGGCGGAATGGCCGTTTTGATCATTCTTATCGTGCACAGAATTGGCGGCTGAAGACGGCGATATCTGAATGATGCCTGTAGCTGCAGGCATCATTCAGATATCACCGCACAAAGTCGAGGACGTCATATGACGTCCTCCTGTGGACAAGTGGTTAATAGAAATAAAAAGCAAAACTTTTTTCTGTATAGATATAATTTTTTTATTTTTTTTTAAATACAGTTTTTCCCCTTTTTATCAGCTTCCCAGTGAATGGGTGTGCCGCGGGTGCGTGTTAGGACAATTCTGATCTTTGGAGGAGAGCAGGCTGAATTCCCAGCATAGCTAGAGAATTGACCAGGCTGTGCTCTTCTGCTTAGCTTGGTCAGTTTTTAATAGGAAAGCAGAGGGACTGGCAGGAACACCAGAAATGTCACATAAAGGAAGCAATACAAAGAGAACAGGATACTTTTTCATACAAGTACATGGTACAGCAGGAACATATTCTGCCAGTTGTCATTGAAACAAGCATCCCATTGGAAGATTTCCACACTTGTCTGGTTACAACTAAAAATTATGAACTTCCCGGACACTATAAAAAATTGTGAATCCCCCAGTGGGGACAAAAATAAAAAACCTGACTGAGGATTTAACCCTTTCTTCATAATTAAATTAATTTTGACTTTAGATACACTTTACCCTTCATGGTGGAAGACCTCTGCAATATATAAGCCTTGCCTACAGGAGGCTGGACACCAAGCAAAAAGTTATTCCTTCACTATGGGTGTATGCTTTACCACAGACTGATGGGATATTTACATTTAGATGATCACACACACACACACACACACACACACACACACACACACATATATATAATATAAGCCCCCGTTCACATTGGAGCAACTTGTCATGTGATTTGACAGGTAAAATCGCATCACATGTTGCAGCCTATTGCCGGCAACCACTCTGTTCGCACCAATTTGAAGTTGCACTAATATGCGGCTTTGAAATCGTGTGATTTCAGATGAAGTTGCTTGATTTCAAAGCTGCAATCAATGTGAACGGGGGCTAAAAGTATTACAGTTCCCCTTTAGAAAACCACTGTGTCCCATAACTAGGCTGGAAGTTTGCAGACAGTCTGTAGCGTTGCCTTTCCCCAACTTTTGCTCTGTATTGCTGAATTGACAGCTGAAAAATTATTTGTGTGCGAAGTTTTCTTCTTCAATTTTTTTTTTTTTTTTTTTTTATAGAAATTGTTTGGTTTCCTCTTGGACTATATCATTGAGTTGGCTGAGCAAGAAACACCGGATCTGAAAACCGTTGACAAACTGATTCTGTAAGTAATTAACTTCTTAGAGGGTCGCATAGTATTTTTGTACACATTTGCTTTCTTTATCGTAGTCAGCAAAACATATTATTTTTTTTATTAGTGAGGTAATTAGGAAAAAATGCATATGCCGTATTTTTTTCGACAAGCAGGTGGAGCTATCGATCTCTTTCGCTCTCAAATAATCATTTTTAGGCCTCTTTCACACGGGCGGCTGTTCTGCCGCTGTTAAAAGCATGTTTCGTTATTTTGAAATTTCAAGACTCCAGGTACAGCGATCACTTGCGGTTCTACATCGCGATTAGCAGTGTCTATGTGCGTTTACATGCGGCTGCGTTTAGTTACAGTGGAACATTCTTGCCATTTCAGATGTGTGTTATACTCTACATTTAACAAGAAGCACAACCGATGTCCTACTGCGCATGTGCGAATCGCGCTTCGCTTTGTGAATGGGCCGGTTGCGGGTGGAAGGAGGGGAATTTAACTTCTGGCTCAGCGGACTGAGCCAGAAGTGGGAATAGGTACCTGTCAAAACCTGGTACCTGCGCCCACCACCAAAAGGTGCCAAATGTGGAAGCAGAGTGGGGGAGGAGGCTTCCCCTTTTGGGTTGAGCTCCACATTAATACTTCTGCCATTACAAACCACAGACACATTTTTGCTTAGATTTCTCACCCCTAAACTTGTGGTTATTACTGTTATAAAGGCAATTTTATTAGGTATGAGTTGCCAGCTCTGCTTGTCTGTAAAGCCGGTAGGGAAGAGCATAAAAATCATAGTGAAAGACCTGACATAAAATAGAGACAAGAGGAGAAACATCATATTATTTTTCTTTCTGCAGGTTTCTGGTTCCTAAAAATGATCCAATGAATCCAAAAATATAACCAATGAAATAGCAGCAGATATGTTTTAAAATTAAAAAGAAGTTGCTTTAAAATCTTCCAAAAGCATGTGATTTTCTGAAGTGTTATTGTTTAAAACATTTTTCTCTCTTTTATGGCAGGCCCCTTTACAGCTTGTGCCAGATGTTCCCAGAGACGGCAGCGGAGTGTGTGAGAGAGGCCCTGCGGGATATCTCTCATACTTTGGATGAAGCAATAGAATCCAAAGGCCGGGCTGCATTCCCCGCTTTACACGTAGTATGTAGTCTCAGCAATTATTTATTATGATGCAGCATGGGTGTGACTGCATCACTTATATCAGTCTACACTGGCCTTTAAAAAAAGATGCATTTGCTTTCAGTGGTTGTGGTGTAATTGTATTGCATTTCCCCGTGTATAGTATGGAAATAATCTCTGCAAAGAATCTTGGGATAACACCATGGTCAGATTTAAAGGGGTTGTAAAGGTACAATTTATTTTTTTTCCTAAATAGCTTCCTTTACCTTAGTGCAGTCCTCCTTCACTTACCTCATCCTTCCATTTTGCTTTTAAATGTCCTTATTTCTTCTGAGAAATCCTCACTTCCTGTTCCTCTGTCTGTAACTACACACAGTAATGCAAGGCTTTCTCCCTGGTGTGGAGTGGCATGCCCACCCCCCTCCTTGGACTACAGGAGGGTCAGGACGCTCTCAACGTTGCAGATCGAGAAAGGAGCTGTGTGTTAGTGGGTGTCCTGACTCTCCTGTAGTCCAAGGGAGGGGGCGAGCGCGACACTCCACACCAGGGAGAAAGCATTGCATTGCTGTGTGGAGTTACAGACAGAAGAACAGGAAGTGAGGATTTCTCAGAAGAAATAAGGACATTTAAAAGCAAAATGGAAGGATGAGGTAAGTGAAGGAGGACTGCACTAAGGTAAAGGAAGCTATTTATGGGGGGGAAAAAATTGTACCTTTTACAACCCCTTTAAATACTGACTGATTTCTTGTTTATCGTTGTTGATTTGAGGTCCATTTTGTGTTTGGAGAGTCATGGGAAGAAAACGCATTATTATTTTTTTTCTTGAGAGTATCTGGGTGATTTGATTAGTTGGGTATTGGTTTATCTCACTGATAGGCTGCTTCTGTGTTACAGATTTTCAGTGGCACTTTAAGATTACAAACTGTATGAACAGTTCTAAGAAAAATTAAACAGCCAGCTATAAGGGGTGAGCTCTTGCAATAATGTGCACCTAACCATGGCATACTTGCACGATGTGGCAGACTTACAAAAAATTACAAAATATATAATGTCGCTTGGGCACCAAAAAAGTCAAGAGCTTTTGAAGAAGCTGCTAGCACAGTATTGCAGGAAAGAATATAGAACACAAATCTAACATAAACAGTGTAGTGCTAAAAGTACCTTATATCACAAATGCAAAAGCATTCATACAATATACTATCCAGGCAAATAATTGTATAAAACTCAGAAGGGAAGAGTCCACCAAAAGGCTTGAAGGTGCACAGGGGATGATGTACAGAAGAGGAAGACGCCGTCGCCATCGCCCAATTACTGCTCTTACTATAATGATTTGACCCTCCCAAAGGAATGGTCAAATAGGCAGTTTAAATCCTTGGTTGGCATAAGGAGCCTCGGGTATGGATGGTCCACCAGCTTCTTTCCCCCCAACAGCACTCTCTCAAGATTCCAAGCCAATCCAGTGAAAAGATCAAAGAACTCCCACAATTGTCAAAAAAGAAAAGGAAGCATTTCCTAGTGTAGCAAATTCCATAACGCCATTTATTAATTAAAAGTAGAACACTTGCATGAGAAAAGATGAAACCAGCCTGGCATAAATACCACTGTTGTTCCAACTAACAAGATGGCCGCTACGATGACATTGCATGATGTGACTCCACTCTAAGCATCTTGTCCTCAGTGACATCGTCGGGGCAGACCTGACTTCTCTATTGCTTTTCAGTGGTGACAGAGCTACTTCTTCTGGTTATGGAGTCCTCCCTTTCTTTCACCCTGTTTCCCCAAAAGAAGCCAAGAAACCCACCCTGAGAATTTAAATGCTAGCCTGCCTCTCCATTTAGGTGGTCATCCTCAATCACCCCAGATGGGAGGAATGTTACGTCCTTATTAAACAGGAAAAAGTACTTTTTATTTTTTTCACTTTAGTAAGGGCCTGACTTCCCTGATCTGTTACCTCACTGTCAAGTGAACGTGGCTCAGTGGCTATTAAGGTCTCATTCACACAGGTGTTCAGCCTAATGCATTGTCAAGAGCTGCACAGGCTCTGCATCCAAGTCCATGCACCCGTCCCTACGTAACTGTCAAACACGGCTGTGCCGGTGGGTCCATGCAGCCGATGCATACCTATTCACATTACATGGCATGCCAGCTCAGTGCAAGGACAAAAAGTGAACCAATGGCTTTTCACAAAGCATGGTGCTGAATGCATGTGTGCGTGAGCCCTAAAGGCACCATCATTGGACAGGGGCACAGCAGTCAGCTAGGCTTATTTCTAAAGTTTGGGGAAGTAAACTAGAGGCACAGAGCAGAGAGAACGTTTTTTGTTTTTTTTTAAACAAAATAACTAGTAGGCATTTTGTGTTGTCTGTTCTTTGACACATTTTTTACTTTTATAAAAGTGTAAAATATCTGACATGTTCACTATAAAAGTTGCTGCAGGGAGATTGCACCTGGGCCCCTTTCACACTGGGGCAGGGGTGGCGTCGGCGGTAAAGCCCCGCTATTTTTAGCGGTGCTTTACCGCCAATTTCGCTGCACTATTTGGCCGCTAGCGGGGTGGTTTTACCCCCCCCCCCCCGATAGTGGCTGAGAAAGGGTTAAGAACCATCAAAAAGCGCCTCTGCAGGCGCATTGCCGGCGGTATAGCCGCGGTGTCCCATTGAGTTCAATGGGCGGGAGCGGTATACACACCGCTCCAAAGATGTGGCGAGCAGGACTTTTTTTACCGTCCTGCTAGCACACCGCTCCAGTGGGAAAGCCCTCAGGGCTTTCCCACTGGAGACACATCATCGGCTGTTTAGGGTCAGTTTGCAGGCGCTATTTTTAGCGTATTAGCGCCTGCAAAGTGACCCAGTGTAAAAGGGGTCTTGGATGTACTTTGGTAGATGTCTTGGTAACTGTGGCTATTTTTCTCTTATAGCTTCTTTACTTCAAGATAATTGCAATTTTATTTCCTACTTCGGATTTCTGGCACCCTGTAATCACTCCAGCTGTCACTGTGATGAGCCAGCTGTTGACTAAGGTAAGAGCACTTTCTGTTGTGTATTTCTTGTGCAAATGCTCCCAGCTGACTTGGCTGCGTCATGGCTATACGGGTGTTGCTTTAGGTAAAACCTGATTACTGTAGCTAAGGGGTGGTTTCCCTGTAATCTGGCATTCTAGTTCATACCTGTAATTTTCTGCTTTATGAATATATAAAAGGTAGAGTGTAAAAAATAAAAATGCCAAGAGTGGCAATATTATGCGTTTCATAAATACTAGATCTCTAGTAAGAAGTGTAACTTTCCTTTCAGTGTCCTGTGTCTTTACTGGAAGATGTGGCTGCAGGTCTCTTCATCTGCTCTATGTTCCTGGAATACGTGTCCTTGTCACAGAGGTTCGTTCCGGAGGTCATTAACTTCCTCCTGGGGGTCCTACACTTGGCCACACCACGCAGACCTTCTATTGGTATGTACTCACACTGAACAAAGTTAAAGACAACATTAGAGCCTTAAGATAACAAAATGGAGAAAATAAATCTACAGAAAATGAAGCAGTTGGTCACAACAACCTTGTCTAATTTCACAGTGAATTAAAATATTATACCTGACTGGTCACTGTGAACAGGTGCTTCAGGTTTTAGCATTTTTTTTCTGGACTTCTTGGCTACCCGCCCCTTACAAAACCTGCAACAGTAAAATCATTCTGTATATGCAATAAAGCATGCTTGTGTGGAGCCTAAGGGGTTAATCCTCTGCATTGTGTAAAAAGGCTGTTTAATCCTGTCTTCTCTGATTCCCCCCTTTCTTCTTTTACTGTCTCCAATCCATCTGCTGTTTTTTTTTTTTGTCTTGGGAGGGTGCATGTGATAAGCACAGGGCCATTCGGCACCATCCAGACAGAGGGGTCAGGGGTCCTGCAGCCTCATAGGACAGTCAGAGTAGAATGAAAACTTCTCCTACAAGCTTTAACCAGACACTGTTAGAAGTCACAAGACTTCCTTGTAGTTCTGAAAAGCTGAAGGTGACCCTTCTCTTTTTTTTTTTTTTTTTTTTAACCACTTAACCCCCGGACCATATTGCTGGTCAAAGACCAGGCCACTTTTTGCGATTCGGCACTGCGTCGCTTTAACTGACAATTGCACGGTCGTGCGACGTGGCTCCCAAACAAAATTGGCATCTTTTTTTTTTTTTTTTCACAAATAGAGCTTTCTTTTGGTGGTATTTGATCACCTCTGCGGTTTTTAGTTTTTGCGTTATAAACAAAAATAGAGCGACAATTTTGACAAAAAAAATGAATATTTTTAACTTGTTTTGCTATAATAAATATCCCCCAAAAATATATAAAAAAAAACATTTTTTTTCCCTCAGTTTAGGCCGATATGTATTCTACATATTTTTCGTAAAAAAAAAAATCGCAATAAGCGTTTATTGATTGGTTTGCGCAAAAGTTATAGCGTTCCAAAATAGGTTCCAAATAGTTCCCTGGGTGTGTTCTAACTGAAGAGACTGACTGGGGGAGAGACTAGTGTGAGACTGACAGGGGGAAATGACTGATCGCTGTTCATACATTGTATGAACAGACGGTCAGGCATTTCTCCCCTGACACACAGAGCTCCCGGTTCTCACTCTGTAACGAGCGATCGCGGGTGCCTGGCGGCAACTGCGCCCGCCGGGCACGCGCGCCAGGATCAAGGGCGGTGCGCATGCGCGCCCCTATTGGCTGCTGGGAGAGATGACGTATAGCTACGTGATCTCGCCCAGCAGAGCCGACCTGCCGCTGTATAACTGCGGCGGCTGGTCGGCAAGCCGTTAAAGACCTTTTGTTTCTCATACGCTAAAATGTAGCCACCCAAGTTTAACTTATGTCCTTTTTTATTTTTGTTACCCAATGGAATACACAGGAAAATGCTAATAATTAACATGTCCTTAAAATAGGCTGACCAGACGTCCCCCATTTTCCGGGTACAGTACCCGGATTAAGGACACTGTTCCCAGACCAATTCTGTCCCCGGGGTAGTGGCGCCACTTCCGCCGCAGTAGCCATGGCACTATTTTCTGTTTTTGACGGCTCAGTCGCAGGGGGTGGTCGCTTCCATTTTTCCCTGGCATTTTAGCTAGATCGCCACATAAGACTGCAGTGAACTTTCCACGGAAGTGGGAGCAGATATCTGGATTTGGCGGGTATCCACTCCCCCCTGAAAGGTGCCAAATGTGGCACCGGAGGGGGGGGGGGGGAATCCGATCCGCGGAAGTTCCCCATTCTGGGTGGAACTCCGCTTTTAAGTGCATTTATTTTATTTTTATTTTTTTTTTAAATGTGTATGGCTCAGCTTTGTACTTTAGTTGGCTGCAGACTTTGGGTGTAAACTTTATTCAAAGATCTCGAGCATACCTTGTATTCCAAGGGATTTCTCCACCACTACTCCCACTTCATTTAGTTTAAATGGGCAGTTTGACAGCCAGGTCTTTTTTTGTGTTTCAAGAGCACCGACCGCAGCTTCTGTGTATGATCTTTCGCAAAATTGTTTAATGTCAATTTGTTTTGTTTAGTACTTGCACTATATTGTCAAAAGTTTTGAGTCACCTGCCTTTACAAGAGCATGAACTTTAATCGCATCCCAATATTGTTATTGTGAGGTCAGGCACTGATGTTGGAGGAGAAGGCCTGGCTTGCAGTCTCCACACTAATTCATCCCAAAGGTGTTCTATCCTTGCTGGTAACTGAGTGCTGCAAAGTTTAAGTGAATAAGGGATGCCAAGGATGTGTGCCCAGATTCAAAGCACAGCTTCCTATCATTAGAAAACTGGAGCATGCACTGAAAAAGGATAATTAGCTGATAACGAAGTAGAAGAAAATGATCAAGCAGGTATTAAGTAGCCAAAAATATAATAATAAAATAAGCATTGATCACAAAAGGAGTCAGGGAGGAATATGCACGTCTAAAGCCTCATACACATGATCGGATTTCCATCGGACAAATCCGTGGAATTTTTGTCAGACGAGTGTTGGCCATGAACTTGTTCTGCATACAAACGGCAAAACTTTGTCGGTTAAACGACGTGGTTTTCTGCTCGTTTGTACTTTGGATTTTTTTCCGACTGACTTTTGTACACACGATCCGATAATCCGACTTCACACATTTCCGATGGAGCGTAAAAACGGTCCGACAAAACCCTGCCATCACGCAATAACCATCACACAATTTCCATCAGAAAATCTGATCGTGTGTACGAGGCTTAAGGCTTCATGTACACGGGACGTTTTTATAACCTCTCCTGAACGATTTAACTTGACAGATAGTAACCGGCGTTTAAAATGTCAGTTTTGCCGTGTTTATATGCGACGATTAGCGTCTTTTTGCGTTTTTTTTTCTCCAAATACCCAAAAATGAAAAACGCTTGACAATGAAACGCGGCTAAATGCGACGTGTTTGGCGCTTGAAATGCCTGTAAACTTCTGAACAATTTTTTTTGCATTCTAAAAAATGCGTCCAAACTCCATTCCCTAGAAACAACCCTGTGTATACGGACAGATAACATACATAGAGGAGAGTTCAGGGGCAGTTAAAAAAGACACCTGCTCCTTAACGTCCGTTTAGCAGCAGCAGTGTACATGAGGCCTCAAGGCCCCTTTCCCACTGGGGTGTTAGGTGCAGTGGCGGTAAAGCGTCGCCATTTTTAGCGGCGCTTTACCACTTATTTAGCGGCGCTATTCGGCCGCTAGCGGCTGAGAAAGGGTTAAAACTAGGGTTGTCCCGATACTAGTATCAGTACCGATACCAAGCATTTGCCCGAGTACTTGTACTCGGGCAAATGCTTCACCCGATACTTGTACAGTCAGCGGCGATCAGTGCGTGGGGAAGTTACAAGCATCGATCACCGCTGTATAGATTTAAAAGTAATTTTTCTGCTTCTCCCCCCCGCGCGGCTTTCAGCTGCTTTAAAATCAGCGGTGATCAGTGCTTGTAACTCCCCCACACACGATCACCGCTGACTGTCCCGTATCCTCCTCCAGCCCCCCACCGTTTTGCTGCAGTCTCTCTCCCTCAGTGTCCCCCACCGTGCTGCTCTCTCCCTCAGTGTCCCCCACCGTGCTGCTCTCTCCCTCAGTGTCCCCCACCGTGCTGCTCTCTCCCTCAGTGTCCCCCACCGTGCTGCTCTCTCCCTCAGTGTCCCCCACCGTGCTGCTCTCTCCCTCAGTGTCCCCCTCCGTGCTGCTCTCTCCCTCAGTGTCCCCCACCGTGCTGCTCTCTCCCTCAGTGTCCCCCACCGTGCTGCTCTCTCCCTCAGTGTCCCCCACCGTGCTGCTCTCTCCCTCAGTGTCCCCCACCGTGCTGCTCTCTCCCTCAGTGTCCCCCACCGTGCTGCTCTCTCCCTCAGTGTCCCCCACCGTGCTGCTCTCTCCCTCAGTGTCCCCCTCCGTGCTGCTCTCTCCCTCAGTGTCCCCCTCCGTGCTGCTCTCTCCCTCAGTGTCCCCCTCCGTGCTGCTCTCTCCCTCAGTGTCCCCCTCCGTGCTGCTCTCTCCCTCAGTGTCCCCCTCCGTGCTGCTCTCTCCCTCAGTGTCCCCCTCCGTGCTGCTCTCTCCCTCAGTGTCCCCCTCCGTGCTGCTCTCTCCCTCAGTGTCCCCCTCCGTGCTGCTCTCTCCCTCAGTGTCCCCCTCCGTGCTGCTCTCTCCCTCAGTGTCCCCCTCCGTGCTGCTCTCTCCCTCAGTGTCCCCCTCCGTGCTGCTCTCTCCCTCAGTGTCCCCCACCGTGCTGCTCTCTCCCTCAGTGTCCCCCTCCGTGCTGCTCTCTCCCTCAGTGTCCCCCTCCGTGCTGCTCTCTCCCTCAGTGAACCCCACGTTGAGTATCGATTTACTCGGCGTAACGTTATCTTTTACAATATAAAAAAAATTGAGCTAACTTTTACTTGTAAACACCAAATCTCAGAAAAAGGCTTGATTATATTATATATAAGTTTATTTTGTCGACACCGATCGTCAAAAGTCTGGAAAACATCCAAAAATGTATAATGCTGATATCTGGGGTAAATCCAACGCTACCCTTGTCGCGGGGCTCCTCCTACCCCCGCACCCCGAGTCTCCTACCCCCGCACCCCGAGTCTCCTACCCCCGCACCCCGAGTCTCCTACCCCCGCACCCCGAGTCTCCTACCCCGCACCACGAGTCTCCTACCCCGCACCACGAGTCTCCTACCCCGTTCACGTTTACCAACAAATTAGATGGAGACACCTTCATCTCCATCTCTGCACCTCAACTGCACAGAATAAATGGAGCGGATTAACTCTTCACAATGCTTCCTGTCCATTCATAAAATGAAGCATAGTAATCACAGTTTACTACACTTCAGTTATGAATGATCGGTGTCATTTCAGACAAGAAGGGGTCGGTAAATAACATATTAATTGGCTCCTTCACCGCTCTCCATCCTGACCCATCCCCCACAGTAGCCGGCGGGAGAGGAGAGAGGGGGACCCAGAAACACTGTGGTGGAGGGGCAGGAGACACCATAGAGGAGTGAGGGCCTGAAGAAGGATGGGGGGAATGGAGAGAAGTGGGTAAGGGTGACCAGATGTCCCTGATTTCCGGGAACAGTCCCTGTATCACCCCCAATCTCTGTACCCACTCCACCCCCAACCCCCATGACAGAAACGGACATGGGAAGCTCACAGTATGCAGTGAAATCTGATTAAGAAAGGAAAATATCACAAGGCCTCTCTAGTGGGTTGGGTCCTTTTATTGCAGAAATGCAGCTGACATTTGTATCCGCTTGCAGATATTTGAGCTGGGCGACGCGTTCCTTATCTGCCAGTAATACTGCTTAACTCTATTCATCCAGAATAATCGGGACTTATTTTTATTCAGTTAGATATTTTGGGAGTATTACCTGCTTGGCAGAGGACAAGGAGATTATAATTCTGCTACTTTTTTTTTGGCAAGGGTGTAATATTTATTTTTGTGTTGGGTATTCCCTTCTGTCTGCGCATGGAAAGTGTGCAAGCATTTAAAGAGAAATATGGGGCTGTTATTGCTAAATGCCTTCTGAAAATCCTAGTTGCCTGGCTATTATACTTTGAGACACTAACCCAAAACAATCATGCAGCAAGTGAAGTCAGAACTCCTCCTCTGTGTACCTGTTTTGTTTTAGTGACTTAGAAAACCACTGGATTTCTGTAAATGCCAGTCAACAGCATTTTCAGAAGGGGAGGCCGGCAATGGCAAACCATGTATTTCTCTACATGCTGGTTCCCTATAAAAATTGGTGAAAGCCAAGATAAAATGTATATATTGTAGTAGTCTTGCCTGCTAGGCTGGAGACCTGACTGCTGCAATTAAAGGGGTTTTAAAGGTTAGTTTTTTTATTTTATAAATAGGTTCCTTTAGACCCCTTTCACACTGAGGACTTTTTCAGGCGTTTTAGTGCTAAAAAATAGTGCCCAAATACCGCCTGAAAAACTCCCGCCCTGCAGTCTCAATGTGAAAGCTTGGGGGCTTTCACACGAGCGGTGTACTAGCAGGACCGCTCCATATGTCCTGTTAGCAGCATCTTTGGAGCGGTGAAGGAGCAGTGTGTTTACCACTCCTTCCCACTGAAAGCAATGGGAAACCGTGGTAGTACCGCCAGCAATGTGCCTCTGCAGAGGCGCATTGCCAGCAGTATTAACCCAGTTTTGGCCGATAGCGGGGGTTAAAACCGCACCGCTAGCGCCCGTATACCGCCGCAATTCCGACAGTATAGCACCGCTATTTACCGCCACCGCACCTCCCGTCCCAGTGTGAAAGGGGCCTTAAGCTAGTGCATTGTTGGTTCACTTAACCTTTCCTTCGATTTCCCTTCTAAATGTTTGTTTTTATTTGTCTGAATTTCTCACTTCCTGTATCTCCTCAGTAAACTTGCCCCCATCATCTGGCTGGGGGTTAGTCAGCCAGAACAGCTTACTGAGGAGGAACAGGAAGTGAGAAATTCAGACAAAGAAAAAAACATTTTAGATGGCAAATGGAAGGAAAAGGTAAGTGAACCAACAATGCACTAGCTTAAAGCGGGGGTTCACCCTCTATAAAAAAATATATATATTTTTTTTTCCTCTAGCATTAAATTCGGCATAGTAGCGCGAGCTGTGCAATTGTATATTGAAGATTCCGGGGAATGGGCGTTCCTATGGAGAGGGAAGGTGATTGACGGCCGGCCCTGGCACGTCACGCCTCTCCGGAAATAGCCGAAATAGGCTTGGCTCTTCACGGCGCCTGCGCATAGCCTGTGCGCAGGCGCTGTGAAGAGCCGAGACCTACTCCGGCTGTCTTCGGGGAGCGTGACGTGCCAGAGCCGGCCGTCAATCATCCTCCCTCTCCATAGGAACGCCCATTCCCCGGAATCTTCAACGCCCATTCCCCGCGGGAGTCGGAATCTTCAATATACAATTGCACAGTGAGTACGGGGATTAAAAAAATACAGACAGGCATACTGTAGCTCGCGCTACTATGCCGAATTTAATGCTAGACTGTTGTTAAGGAGGGTGAACCACCGCTTTAAAGGAACCTATTTAGAAAATAAAAAACAAACCTTTATAACCCCTTTAACCACTTCCCGACCGCCGCATGTATATGTACGTCCACAGAATGGCACGTACAGGCAAATGGGCGTACAGGTACGTCATTGCCTTTCCTCTGGTCAGGGGGTCCGATCGGGACCCCCCCCCCCCCCCCCGCTACATGCGGCGGTCGGATTCCCGCGGGGAGCGATCCGGGACGACGGTGTGGCTATTCGTTTATAGCCGCTCCGTCGCGATCGCTCCCCGTTCTTCACTGTGGCGGCTGCATCGATCGAGTCATCCCTTTTTATAGGGAGACTCGATCGATGACGTCAGTCCTACAGCCACACCCCCCCTACAGTTGTAAACACACACTAGGTGAACCCTAACTCCTACAGCGCCCCCTGTGGTTAACTGCCAAACTGCAACTGTCATTTTCACAATAAACAATGCAATTTAAATGCATTTTTTGCTGTGAAAATGACAATGGTTCCAAAAATGTGTCAAAATTGTCCGAAGTGTCCGCCATTATGTCGCAGTCACGAAAAAAATTGCTGATCGCCGCCAATAGTAGTAAAAAAAAAAATAATAATAAAAATGCAATAAAACTATCCCCTATTTTGTAAACGCTATAAATTTTGCGCAAACCAACCGATAAATGCTTATTGCGATTTTTTTTTTTTTTTTTTACCAGAAATAGGTAGAAGAATACGTATCGGCCTAAACTGAGGAAAAAAAATGTTTTTATATTTGTTTTTGGGGGATATTTATTACAGCAAAAAGTAAAAAATATTGAATTTTTTTCAAATTTGTCGCTCTATTTTTGTTTATAGCGCAAAAAATAAAAACCGCAGAGGTGATCAAATACCACCAAAAGAAAGCTCTATTTGTGGGGAAAAAAGGATGCCAATTTTGTTTGGGAGCCACGTCGCACGACCGCGCAATTGTCTGTTAAAGCGACGCTGTGCCGATTTGTAAAAACGCCTTTGGGCAGTAGCAGTAGCATCTTGTTCACAGTTCAGGTTTTTGTTCATGTGATCCTGTGTTTTGTCCATGCAGGGGAAAGAAACGGGTGCAAGCAGACCTTGCAGTGAAGGGCAATTTACCCGTACACTGCCTGAGCCCCTCTCCCTTCTCAAATCATCTACTTTTAGGGCCCTTTCACACCGAGCACTTGGATGCATGTTGAACTGCACTCCAACTGCGTAGCCCAAAATCAAGGTAATCATATGGGAATAGTTCACATCATTGCAGTTCTATGCTGTTAAAAAATAAAATAAAAGAGCATGCTGCATTTTCCACCTCGCAAACACAGGTAACGCACATCTAATGCACTGCACCATGCCTCTTTATGCCAAAAAAGCTAAACCCAAAAACATATTGACAACTGCACTGCCAATGCAGCACAAAACGCATGCAAAGTGTGTGTCATTTGCGCTTCAAATGCATTTAAGCATGCAGTCAAAAACGCAGTTATGTGCAGTTTCTGGTGTGAATAGGCCCTTGGGTGTATAAGCTCAGGCACACTGGCACTAGTCGGGTAGCCAGACCCAGTGCATAGACAAGGCAATATGCCTTCTGTCCTAAAGCTTCAGTTCAGAGCAACTCGCCACTGTTTTTTTAATGCCACTCCAACTCAAGCCAGTGCTCCTGTTAATGCCCATGAGCTACACCATTGGACGGCTCAGGTCACAGGCACAGTGTACAGAACCGATCAGAGTGGCTTCATACCATATCATTGGCGTGACCAGTCGGTGTTCACAAATGTAAACAGTACTACTGTTTACATCTGAAAGCCCACCCCTTCCTCTTAATACAGAAGAATGATGGACAAATGAATGAGCAATCATTTGTTCGTTTCAGAGCAAAAGGAGCAGCAGAATCGGGGTGGGGGGATTTTTATTAACCCCTTCACCGCCCACTCCTCCCTTGTACATGCAATGTCCCTAGTGACCTGTATATTAACCATTCACATACCTTATCCTAAACATTAACCCCTTCACCACCTCCTCTCCCTGTGTTTGGCTAATAAACCATTAGCAAGTTTTTTGCTTCAACCCCCTCAATATCAGAATTTCAATTCCCAAAAATTGTGGCAATAAATGAAATCACTTTGGGGTGTCTACTTTCTAAAGGGGTACTTTGGGGTGTTGTCCTACTGTCCTGGTATTTTTATTCTGTTTTATAACAAAGTAAGGGAAAGACACATTTTTTTCAAGCTTTGTCATTTTTTTGTTTATAAAGCAGATATACTACCAGTACAGCTCTGTGTCTATATAACATTTTTTATGTTTTATTTTTTGAGTTCCTTTTGGGTACACTTTTTTTGCATTCCAAGCAGTCGTGCCTTTATTGTTCCTACCACTAGATGCTCTGTCCAACCGCAACAGCTGTCAGCCTCTCATCCTAAGTTTTTTTTTTTTTTTTTTTTTTTTTTTTTTTTTTCGGAATTCTGATTTCAATAAATGTTTGTGTTACATCACAGGAAGTAGTAGTTTTTCCTCATACTGATGTCGTGTCTCACACTTGGCTGTATCTTGACAGGTTACTCAGTTGTTCCTCCATTTAAACACCATGGGAAGTCCTCTGAACTTCTGCTGACAGATAGTGATGAAGACGTTGAGTGTTGGAAGAAAACACAAATGCCACTGACCGCAATCAATGGGCTTAACACAGAGGACCAAACTGAGATCAATCATTTTAGGTGAGCATATCGTACATCAATACTCCTGTGTCCAGTACCAGACTGCAGTGTAAAGAAAATACCTAGCTCAAATTTGCAAAGAGAATTTGTTTAGCTTGTTGGTAATAATCATATAAACATAATAAATCATTTAAAAAACGTAGGGGGAATTACCAAAAGGTGTGGCAAGCGTAATGCGTGCACCACTTTTCTAAACTTGATAAATAGAGTAGATGTTGCTCCTAATTAACAAAAGGCACACAAGACCCCTTGTTGATTAGATATGTTCTGCTCTGTGTTCTAGGCTGTATGTGTTAGCTGCATGCTTCCTCTACCAATACCCACCCCCTACCCTACCCGCTGAGTGCAGGAGGGAGGAGAAGGGCTGTGCAGGCTCTGCTCGTACAAGCGGATTTAGGAATGTGAGATGTCTGCTGCTATAGTTATTATTAAACTCTACTTGCTGTAGTTATCATGAAGATATTTAAGGTCCTAATGCAGTTCTGAAAGGTTATATGTTTTAAATGTGATTTATGTGACTTCCATTATACAAGCATTTTATAGTTTTATACGTGGAAACAACGTATTTAATATACTGTATTGTCTAGAGGTAGACCGATATGGGTTTTTCTCTGGCCGATGCCGATATTTAGAAATCTGGGCGGCTGATGGCCGATATATGATGCCGATTTTTGCGGCCGATATTTTAGGCCGATTTTTATTTTTTATTGGTGGCACTGGATGGCACTAATTGGCACTGGAAGGAAGATGGCACTAGCAGAAGGCACTTATTTGCACTGGCAGGTTGCACTGGATGGCACTGAAAGATGGTACTAGCAGGTGGCACTGATTGGCAGATGGCACTGGCAGGTGGCACTGGGTGGCAATAGTAAGCACTGGTTGGCATTGGCAGGTGGCACTTATGGCTTTAGTTGGCACTGATAGGTGGCACTGGATCGCACTGGCAGGTGGCACTGGATGGAAGGCGGCACTTACTGGTATTGGCACTGGCAGGTGGCATTGGCGGATGGCACTGGATGGTGGCGCTGGTATTGTTACTGGCAGATGGCAAGTGGCACTGGCAGGTGGCACTGGTGCAAAAAAAATGGTGTCACCCCCCCCTCAGTACAGACCCCCTCTCCATCCAGTATAGACACCCCCCCCTGCCCCCCGTAGTACAGACACCAGAGCGGTGTGTGTCCCACGAGCGCGGGCCCCACCTCCTCTGTGGGCGTTAACAGAGGAGGGACGCCGCACTGGGTGTACCAAGATGGCCGCGGCTCCGGAGCTAGGCTGAAGCCGCGGCCTTTCCTGATGCTGTGACCGCGGCGGCAATTCGCGGATTGCCGCCGCGGTCACAGCATCAGGAAAGGCCGCAGCTCCGGCCTAGCTCCGGAGCCGTGGCATCGCTAGCGGGAATTGTAAAATATCGGCCCGATTTGGATAAAAATCGGCCGATGCCGATTTCTCCAAAACGACCAAATATCGGCCGATATATCGGCCTGCCGATATATCGGTCGACCTCTAGTATTGTCACTAATATGGCTATATTGCTTTCTTACAGGCTGACGTGTGTTGCAGTGAGCTTAGACTTGGTAAAAAGATGTGTGAAAATGTATGGATCTTTACCAGCCTTCCATGAGATTTTTAATCCAATTTTCCTGCTTATCCAAAAACACCTTCCACGAAGCACGTATCCACAGGAGATCCAGGTACATTTTTTTTTTTTCAATGTAAATACAGCATGGTTTCAGGTGAAAACGGAGCTTGCATTTGTGATCAGTTGTATTCTTTTGACATCATTCACAGTTTATTGATGAGGGTATTTTATCTGTCCCTGACCTACTTCTGAGTTGCATCAGTCTGCTTCAAGCTGCTTTATGTATTCCTGTTGACACATCATGTGTTACAGGCACTAAAGAAGTTGTCACTTTTGTTGTCCATGCATGTAATGGCAAACGTATTTCATATGGAGTTCAGTGATCTCCTGCTCATAAATAATCATCATATACCCCTAAAATTTTAATAAGATTTTTTGCCAGGGGTGATCTCTCCATTTTATTGGCTATGATCATATATTGATCATTATTAATATGGTAATTTATGGATTTAAATCTCCCATCTAAGTTTCACTTTCACTAGTCTTTGGGATTGACACACACGCACACACAGTTGGGTCTAGAGGTCGACCGATATATCGGCCGATATTTGGCATTTTTAAATTAATCGGCATCGGCCGATTTGTGCTTTAAAAATGCAGATTTAAACTTCAGCACCGCGACTTGCAAAAAGCTTCTGTAATAGAAGTCAATGTAAGTTGCCTGAAGCTTCCCGTAGAAGACCTTCTCTCTCTCCTGGGCAGCCTGCCAAGTTTTAGAAAAGATATACAATGTTGCTACTTATCAATTAACTGAACTGTGTAGGAGAATTCTCCGTTTAACCATTTAAAGGCTAAATCTTTTTTGACACTTGATGCTTACAAGTAAAAATCCTGTATTTTCTGCTAGAAAATAAGTTGGAACCCCCAAACATTATATATTTTTTTTTAGCAGAGACCCTAGGAAATAAAATAGCGATTGCTGCAATATTTAATGTTACACGGTATTTGCGCAGCGGTCTTTCAAACACATTTTTTTGGGAAAAAAATATACTTTAACAAAAAAAAAAAAAAACAGTAAAGTTAGCCCATATTTTTTTTTTCATCCAAAAGTTTTCATTACCTGTTTTTGTGTAATATATATATATATATATATATATATATATATATATATATATATATATATATATATATATATATATATATATATATATATATATATATATATATATATATATGTGTAATACACAAAAACAGGTAATGAAAACTTTTGGACATAAAAATATGGGCTAACTTTACTGTTTAGCCCAAAAGCGCCTGAAAAATCGGCTTAACATATCGGCCCAAAAAAATCGGCATCATAAATCGGCTATCGGCCGCCGCGATTTCTAAATATCGGCATCGGCCAGAGAAAAACCCATATCGGTCGACCTCTAGTTGGGTCCATATATATTTGGACACAGGCACAATTTTTTTCAGATATTTACTAAAAACATATTCTAACTATAAGGTCTAGAATGCATATGGACTGAAAGTGCGCGCTCTCAGGTTTAATTTGTTGGTTATTTCTTCATCAATTAAGCAGGTAAAAGGTCTGGAGTTTATTCTAAGTGTGGTATTTGCATTTGGAATCTATTGCTGTGAACCTACATCATGCTTTCAAAGGAGCTGTCCGTGCAAGTGAAACAGGCCACTGTAAGGCTTTACAAATTAAACAAGTCCATCAGAGAGATGGCAGCAACATTGGGAGTGGCCAAATTAACAGTTTGGTACATCCTGAGGAAAGAACTCCCTGCCGAGCTCTGCAACATAAAAAGGCCTGGATGTCAATGGAAGCCAACAGTGCTGGATGACTGCAGGATCTTCTCTATGTTAAAGAAAAACCCATTCACAACATCCAGACAAGTGAAACACACTCTCCAGGCAGTGGGTCTATCATTGTCAAAGTCTACAATCAAGAGAAGAATTCACGAGAGCAAATACAAGAGGATTCACCACAAGGTGCAAACCTTTTTTATAAGCCTGAAAAGTGGAATAGAATTTGCCAAAAAAAAATCAAAAAAAAATAGCCATACCAGTTCTGGAAAAGCATTCTCTGGATGGATGAAACCAAGATTAATCTGTACCAGAATGACAGGAAGAAAAAGTGTGAAGAAGGCTTGGAACAGCTCATGATCCAAAGCACACGTCATCTGTAATACATGGTAGAGCTTAAAGTGTAATGGCATGGGCATGCATGGCTTCCAGTGGCGCTGGGTCATTGGTGTTTGTTGATGATGTGACAGAAGACAGAAATGCCGAGATCAATTCTGAAGTGTTTAGAGATATACTGTCAGCCCAGATTCAGCCAAATGAAGCAAAGTTGATTGGCCGGTGCTTCACAATACAGATGGATAATGATCCAAAACACACTGCAAAAGCAGCCCAGAAGCTTTAGAAGGAAAAGAGGTGGAATATTCTGCAATGGCCGAGTCAATCACCTGATCTCGGCCCAATTGAGAATGCATTTCACTTGCTGAAGCCAAAACTAAAGGCAGAAAGACCCACAAAGAACAGCTAAAGACAGCTGCAGTTAGAGCCTGGCAAAGAATCAGAAATTGGGAAACCCCGTCTTTGTTATGGTCCATGGGTTCCAGACTTCAGGCAGTCATTGCCAGTGAAGGATTCTCAACAAAATATAAAATAACATTCTATTTATGATTATATTCATTTGTCCAAATACATTTGAGCCCCTGAAAATGGGGAAACTGTGTAAAAAGGTGGTTGCAGTTTTTGAAATTTGTACTTGGTATTTATGTTCAACCCCTTGAATTAAAGCTGAAAGTCTGCACTTCAAATTCATTTGGATTGTTTAATTTTAATTTTATTCTGGTGGCATACACAGCCAAAAGTATGAAAGTGTGTGTGTATGTGTGTAATAATAATAATAATAATAATAATAAAAAAATATATATAATATTTGGGCCCCTCCAAAATGTACTTACATTTTTTTAGATTTGAAATTAAAGGGGTTGTAAAGATAAAAAAAAATCCCCTAAATAGCTTCCTTTACCTTAGTGCAGTCCTCCTTCACTTCCCTCATCCTTCCATTTTTCTTTTAAATGTCCTCATTTCTTCTGAGAAATCCTCACTTCCTGTTCTTCTGTCTTTAACAACACCGTAATGCGAGGCTTTCTCCCTGGTGTGGAGAAAGCCTGAGGGGGCGAGCAGGAGTGTCAGGACGCCCACTAACACGCAGCTCCTTTCTCTATCTGCAAAGTAGAGAGTGTCCTGACTTGCCAGCTCGCCCCCTTCCCCCTCAAGAGGCTTTCTCCACACCAGGGAGAAAGCCTTGCATTACTGTGTGGAATTACAGTAAACATTCTTTACCTTTTACAACCCCTTTAACTAGGTCCACATCAACCATGTTGTTGCCACCTCTCATAATGCTTTCTTTTACACCACGGGTGCGCTTTAATGTGTTTTTTTTTATTTTATTTATTTTTTTTGTTTCAAATTACAGACAAGACATATATTTATAATATATTTTATTAGTATTACATATTGTGCTCTAAGGCGGTTGCAACTTTTATGAATTAACCCTTTTTTTTTTTTTTTTTTTCAGGATATGTGCCAAAATATTGTAGATGATATTGAAAGACTTGGAAAGAAACCCTACAAACCACTCATGTTTGATAAACAGGCACCTGTCCAGATGAAAATGTTCACACCAAAAGTTATGCCTGTGTGAGTATGGGAAAAAAAGTCAAAAATGGGGAAAAGGATAAAGAACATTGATCGAAAAAAGCATCTGGGCGAGTCTGCTATTAAAGCGGAATTAAACTCCACTTTTTTTTTTTTTCTTTTTAAATAAATGGGCCCCAGGAGGTATATGCCAAAATGTGCTAGTATACAAAGCATATTCATGTATTATGGCAGACTTGCCTGTCAAACAATCCCCGCCAGCCCTGCCGCTGGCCAGGGGCTGCTACCATATTCTCCTGGTCTTTCTTCCAAGTTCCGATTTGCTAAGTTGTGATGATTTCACTTCAATGCATGTGCATGAGCGTGACACCACTGCACAGAGCAGCGCCCTAAATGCGTGCTGGCCCGCTCATGCGCAGTTTAAAAGGGTCTCTACGGTCACAAAAAACACTGACGGGTAGGCTTTTTATATTTTTATAATTTCTGCTCTAAAGTGTTACTGAACCCAGTAATATGAAAATGGTTTATCCCCCACCCACAGTGCCCACAGCTTATAAATCTCCTTTATACATTAAAATATTGCCACGTTGTACCTTTTTGGGTGATCTGTGTACCACGGTTACATCATAAACTGCACAGTTTCTTCAGTGCTGAGAGTTCAGGAAGGTGGAGGAGTATATACTGCTCCTCCACCACCCCATAGATGCTGCTTGCAGGACGTCCTGCAAGCGCACTGCCCCAGTGTGAAAGCATTTGGGCTCTCTCACTGGGGCTGCAGGGGAGGCGTTTTTCAGGCACTTTACAGGTGCTATTTTTAGTCCAAACACCTGAAAAATTGTCTGTAAATGAACGGGTAATACAGGCTGGTTCTCAAGTTGTTAAAGCAGTATTCCACCCGCGATTTTTTTTATTTTTTAAAGTCAGCAGCTACTCAGTGTAGTTGCTGACTTTTAATAAGGACACTTACCAGTCCTAGTCACCCGCAATGTCGGTCCCCCTGACCACGATCGCTCGGTCCTGGCGCCTCCATCTTTACTAAGGGAAACAGGTAGTGAAGCCTTACGGCTTCACTGCCCGTTTCCTACTGCGCATGCCTGACTCGCATGACGCTTTGTGAATAAGCGGCAGCCTCTTGGGATACACACAGTTCTCAGAAGGCAGCGCGGCTCATTCACAAGAAGACACAGCGACGTAAGACGAGCCAGAAGATCCACCGCCGTGGAAGAGGCAGAAGAGCTACTTCTGCATAGCAACCGCCCTTTCAGGTGAGTATAAAGAAATGTTTTTTCAATTTTTTTTTTAAGATTTTTAGGGGGGGGGGTGGAACTCCACTTTAAACTATTGCAATATTAAATCTAGGCACTAGAGCGTGGATCCAAAAACACCACAATCCTAAAGCCCCATACACACCGTTAGATTTCCTGACGATTTTTGACTTCAGATTTACCAAAACCATGTAGTGCAAGGGCCTGCCTGATTGAATACAAATTGAAACTCTTAAGGTTTGACCTCCTATTATATGGTTTTGGTAAATCTGAAGACAAAAATCTGCAGAAAATTGAATAGTGTGTAAGGAGTTTAGGGCTTGTGGTGTTTTTTTTATCTACGCTCTAGTGGCTATATTTAATATTGCAGTAGCTTAACTTGAGAACCAGCCTGTGATACCCCTTCATTACCAGACAATTTTTCAGTGCAGTGATAGTTTGACTGATAATTACTCTGTTGCACAACACTGTGCCTAATTTTTTATTTTATTTTTTTGTGAGAGTGATAGAGGGTTCTTTTTGTGGTGTTTTTTTTCTCCTATAAATAGTTAGAGAAACTTTTTATTACATTTTTTTTTTTTTTGTGTTATGTTTTTTTGTAGTGCATTTAAAGCAACACTTTAGAAATACATGTTCACCACTCCTCCATTATTAAATGTAGTAGTAGTAGTATAGTAGTAAAGTTCTTAATTACAGCCTCAACCATTTTAACCGTTTTGCAGTGATGTCAAAGTTTTTCTTATCTTCATATCATGCTTTGCTGATTTTAAATCTGTTAACAAATTAGCAATATATACCATGTGTCAGAATAAGTTGCCTTCATTTTTAGTAGAGCGCATATGAAGATACACAGGCATTGGATTTAAAGCACACACACCTCTCATGTACTGCATCTGGCAGACATTCCGATGCTTACTTCAGCAAGAGGGTCTCCTTTGGTTGAGCACTGGAAATAAATACTGGAGACCACTGTGTCTGGGACTCTGCAGAACAAATTCATTCTAGAGAATCTAAAGAGAGCACACAATACAAAGCTTCAGCACCAAGTACCAGGGAGCAGCTTCCTTGTACAAAGCTTAATACAGAAAACTTTAAAGCGGGGGTTCACCCTTAGAGGGCACTTTTTCCCCATAGCTTCCTGCTCGTTTTCTCTAGGGGAATCGGCTATTTGTTTTAAAATATGTGCAGTACTTACCCGTTTACGAGATGCATCCTCTCCGTCGCTTCCGGGTATGGGCTTCGGGAATGGGCGTTCCTTCTTGATTGACAGTCTTCCGAGAGGCTTCCGACGGTCGCATCCATCGCGTCACGATTTTCCGAAAGAAGCCGAACGTCGGTGCGCAGGCGCAGTATAGAGCCGCACCGACGTTCGGCTTCTTTCGGCTACGAGTGACGCGATGGATGCGACCGTCGGAAGCCTCTCGGAAGCCTGTCAATCAAGAAGGAACGCCCGCTCCCGAAGACCCATACCCGGAAGCGACGGAAGAAGATGCAGCTCGAAAACGGGTAAGTACTGCTCATATTTTAATACAAATAGCCGATTCCCCTAGACCGAACGAGCAGGAATCTAGGGGAAGAAAAAAAAAAATTTAATAAATGGGTGAACTCCCGCTTTAACTAAGCGATAGTGCACGCCATATGTGACCTATCCAGACAGTCCGTCCCTGTGCTGGCATCTTACATGTTTCTTTCTCTTTTGGGCAGGCTGGAATTTGGCAGAAAACAAGGCTGTAATAAGGTGGAGCAAGAACGGAAGAAACTCATTCACAAACACAAGCGGGAATTTAAAGGAGCTGTGCGAGAAATCCGCAGGGACAATCAGTTTTTGGCAAGAGTGAAGCTTTCAGAGTCCATGGAGAGGTGAGTGAACCAAGACTTAGGTCTTCTAAGAATATATATATATTCTATTATTCAGAAATGTATGGCCCTGTAACCCTGGCTGCAGTGTACAGGAAGCATTGCATGTAGGGATGGATGCTACGCAGAGTAACATAACAAAAAAAAAGTCTTGCCTAGATCAGAGGTTCTTAAAGATTTAGTCACATCATTTACCTGTAATAAAGGATGTGTCATGTTGTGCAGGTAGCTGGGTCCAGGAGAAATCTTTACTGCAGAGATGCCTGTCTTTTGAATATCTGGTGATGCCGTGGTTAATGGCTTCCAGTCTTTAGGCAGAACAGCAATACTGATGGTCTGATGGGGACACCCTCTCCTCCAGAGAAAAGTTCTTTCATTAATTCAATAATTTGCTAACTGATCTAATTGTGCCCCATTCACAGATCATGTTATAAGCAGTGTAAACAATGAAAGAACTTTTCTCAATGAAGGAGGAATAGGTTGGGATAGGAATTTAGAGACCGGAAGAGGACAGGCATCCCTGCAGTAAATATTTTATCCAGGATTCAGTTGCCGGCAACAACACGAGACATCTTTCATTAAAATAAAGGTGTACAGATTTAAAAAAAAAATTTATTTAAAGCAGAGTTCCACCCAAAAGTGGAACCTCCGCTTAAACCACTACTTGCCCCCTTACATGCCACATTTGGCATGTATTTTTTTTTTTGTTGGGGGGGAGTGGGAGCTTCAGGAGGAGTGGGACTTCCTGTCCCACTTCCTCCTTCTGCCCAGGGACTGCTTAGGCGATACTTCATATCGCCTACGGCGGCCCCTCCCTGTAGGCCATCGCCTGGGACACGTGACAGGTCCCAGGTGATTGCCTGACCACTCATAGAGCGCCGCTCGCGCATGCGCAGTGAGTGCCCGGGCATGAAGCCGAAAGCTGTCACGGCCGGGTGCCCACCCTAGTAAGGGAGGCACCGGCCGGAGAGGAGCGGAGAACGCGCTAGAACATGGAGCAGGTGAGTGTCTGTTTTAAAAGCCAGCAGCCACACTTTTTGTAGCTGCTGACTTTTTTAATAAACATAACAAGCCTGGAACTCTCCTTAAACCTAAGCTTAAAAGTTGAAGTTTAGTGCGGTTTCACAAAAAATGCTAAACTCATAATTTATTTGGAATGGTGTGTATCCCGTGTCCCGCAGGCTGCTGCTTCAATTAACATTCCTTCCTGAATGAGTGGATGACTAGGAGGCTCAGGGAACGTTTAAACGGCCATATTTACAATCTAGAAAAAAAAAAAATGACATTTATGGCGCTTGATGCCCATGATGGTGATACTTTCCTTGTGCAAATTTTAGGGCATTGAATAAGTGATGACACCCAGTAAGGTGGGGGTGGGGGGGCAGATTTAGAATCCTGTGTAAACGGGAAGTATTTTGGAGATTTTCTCTTAATACTAGAATTGCCATTGGCTTACATTTTGAGTGGGATTTGACCCATTTTTATGACTGAATGCAATCACGGTTGGATTTGGGATGTTTGCAAATATTATAATGTAGTAAAGAAAAAATATTGCGCTTATTTTGATAGAAAAGCAGCGATCAAAAACTGTTATACCACACAGACAATAATGCAAAAAAGGAAGAGATCGCACTAAATTAATAATCAATAAATAATAAGTGAGTGAAAAGTTCAAATAGGTAATCAGTCCCGCCACACAGGCAAATTCATATGAACAATCTCCCGAGTGAAACACTGAATCCACAAAAGAAAAGTGCTTGAAAGGAAAGGTCCTCCACCAAGGTTATAAAAGCCTCTTACCGGATGGAATTGATCTCCAAATTATAAGAGATCAAATATAGCGTGATAAGAGACGAGGATGGATTGTATCCCATAGGAAGCCACAGCGCTGAAATCCTGATAAACTGTGTCATTACGTTAGATAAGTACTCCCGATGAACCATCCAGGGGTATGCAAAAACAGAAGGAACTCACATAGCGTAAAACCTTCTTTAATTGGTAAAATCAATTGAAAATGCACTTGCATATAGTCAGCAAACATGGAGCATAAAAACAAGCCGGCCAGCTTGACACACAGCCCGTATCCGGGTACAAGATGTGCGGTGACGTCAGAACGCCGCCTCCCTACGTTTTGTCATGACAGGACATATTATAATGTGTTCGTTTTATAGTTTTTGATTGCTCACAATCCCTTGTATCAGTTGTTTTTTTTGTATTTGGTCATATGGTGTGCATCTTTTCTTTCCTCTACTGGTATAAATGTTTTCATTTTTTTTTCTTTCTTGGAATAGATGCTATATTGCTTAGAACTTTTGTTTTTGGCATTTTAAATTTGATTATCTAACTTTAATTTGTTGTTTTTAAACAAAGGCTTTTTTCTGAACAACCTGTGCAATCACTTGATTGACTACACCCGAATGGTCATGTGATTCATCATATATAATAGAGTGTATTGTGTTTGCATCTTTGTGGTTTTGACAAAGCACGTAAATCGTGTCAACCTCGTCTTTCCTCTCCCCTTGCCTTTAACCATCCAGTGCTTTTATGATTATTTTTCAATAAAGAGACTGTACTATTTGTTTCAATGGGCAGCCTATCCAATTTTCCTGTTCATGTCACTGCTGCAGTGGCAGGGCGGGCACCCCACCACCCCACCCTATGGTATTCACCTTAGGATTACAGCTGTTGCCGACTCCTCATTTCATCCTGAATGTTGCCGAATACTGACCAGAGTGGTCTTTCAGTGCTGCAGGAGTTGGCAGCAGCTGTAAATGTGAAAGACTTGTGCTGCTTACTCGCCCCTTTCTGCCCCTTTCATTATTCAGATAACTCCTACTAATATTGTCCCACAATGCAACACATTCTGTAGTTAAGTGAGAATCTCTAATTTATCTGTTGCTCCTCCATTCAAAAATCACATTGCTATTTGGGATAGATTTTGTACTTGGACACAGTCAAGGAGTGATGCATCTCAAACAAGTCCACAACCCTGTTTGGGTCCAGACCCATAGATAACACTGGTCTAGATGCATTGCCAACATCTTTCTTGACCTGGCTTCAAGGAATCGTGTGAATATTATATTATAAATCGCTCAAATGAAAGTAAACCTGTGACCAAACCTTGGCCATTTAGTATGATGAAATGCATTAAAAGAAGTTACCTTTTGTAAAAATCGCATTTATATAATCAGGAGATCCACAGATCAAAAGCAAAGCTCAACTTTTACAAGAAAAAGTCAATATCTGTCTGTGAATTTAGTTGCCTGTATCTCTGGATCTACTCATTGTTCTGAGGCTTGGTTGTCTCTAAAGATGACCTCTGCATATGTTTTGTTTATGACGACCCTGTGACTGCTCTATTGCTTAGGGATAACTGTCAATTTATTTATTTGTTGCCATTGCTCCTAACATCTACAATTTCAATTGTCAGGGATGCATCGAGGAAAAGGAAGGTAAAGGAACTCTTCAACAGTCTGTCAACACAGGAGGGAGAATGGAAAGCTATGAAAAGAAAGAAGGGGAAATAACGTGGACCGGCTGTGCCCATAACATGGATGGATCTGCAGAAAACATTTCCTCCTACCTGTCCTTTGAGGACAGCTTTTATCTTTTTTCCATTTTATGGAAACTGTGTTCGATGTGAATTCTATATTGTAAAAATTTAATATTGCATGTGGACACTTGGAGCCATGATTGACTTGTGAACTTGCTCAATCAAGCCTTTTTTTTAATGTCTTATTACTGGAAAGAAAGCGTAATATGGATTTCCACTTTGTGGAATACATTACAATTACAAGCATATGTTTCACCTTCTGACATTTGTGTATTTTTTCCTTCTGTTTTCCCTACAATAATCACACTCTCGTGCCAGATACCTATATACAGGCGGTCCCGGGTTACACACAAGATCGGGTCTGTAGGTTGAATCTGTTTGTAAGTCTGGACAGGTACATTTTTTTTTTTTTTAAGTGTAGCTCCAGCTAAAATTATTTTTAAGCTTTTTGGACAGCATAGGGAAGGTGTAACATTTATTTTGTTGTATGTGCCCGTTCAGAATATTTCCCCTCCCTTTCTGTCCCAATGACAATTGGATTTTGAAAATTTTGGATTGTTGTGGAAACAAACATTGGTGATAAAGCTTCAGTCGGGGTACCCTTTTCCCATAATAACTCTTACATGAGTGACTTTCCCTTCCTAGGGGGAGATTTCCTCTCACTTCCTATTGTCTTTGTAAAGTAGGAGTCGTTTGTAAGTCGGCTGTTTGTAACTACAGTATTTGACCGCCTGTATCGGCTGTGCAGATATATAGCTACGAGTACATGATGCCTGCTGGTGAGATATTTGATCTCGAGTTCCCAGACCTGTCGGAGGGGTAGGATGAGGAACCAGCGAAAGCAAAACATAAGCAAATGAATCTACAGCTTTAATAGAAAATAGAAAGTCAAACGATCTCCAATAAGTCCTAATGCATAGCTATTTTATTTTGGTTTAACACAATTATCATGCATTTTTCGTAAAGTAATAGGCTACAAAAGTGCATGAACTACAAGCAGCAAGGAGAAATCGGAGGTCAGGAATCAAAATACCTGTATGAAAACCTTCAAATAGGATCTGCCTTTCATTTACATTCAAGCTAAATAAGATCAGCCTTCCCTGGACTAGACTGCAGCCCAGTATTCAAAGAATGGCAGCTTCTACCTGAGGCTTTGCAAACAAATTGTTTTCATCTCTGAGAGGTTCTCTTATAAAAGAATCTGGTACAGGACATCCGGGAAGAGTGATGCACACAGGCCCATTCACACGGCTGAAGTAGCTTGTGATCCTCTAGGCCTTGATATGTACTTGCTGGTCAGCATCTCCTCTCCTCTTGACCTGTTCATGCGTCACCTCGGGCTTGCAGAAAAGAAAGAAAATAGAGTTTATGTCCAAATGTGTTCATGGCCATTCAGTGTGTGCAGTTCTCATAGATAACGATGACACAAGTCTACCTGCTAGCTAACCTGCATTAGAAAAATTCCAGCTGGGGTTCTCATTGGTTGCAGCTGGCAACACCTCTAATTTAAAGGGTAAGTTCACCTTTCTGAACATGTTACATCCATATTTAGTGTGTAGCATGTAACTTGTTCAGCATCCACCACCTCACACCCAAATCCTCTTCTTTCCTGTGATCATAGGCAGGGGATCTTCTACCTGCACCTGCTGTCATAAGGCCACGCCTTTCATTCACAGCAGTCTCAATGAAATATGAAGGAGCTGGTGAGCGCTCTCGTAGTTCATTAATCTTCCGAGACTTCAGTAACTGCCTGCCTGTATTGGAGGTAATGACAGACGGCTATACTGACAGTCTGCAGGAGCCTGGCATTGCACCCACGATAAGCTGATCACTGGTGCATTGCTTAACAGGCACCTGAGGAAAAAAATGAATACATTTTTATTTATAATGGTAAACTTCACTTTTAAAAAAATTAAAAGATCCTCTGGACCTTTTTTTGCCAATAGTTGGTTAGCACAATCACGTCAAGTCAAGCCCCATTACCATAAAACACGCCCCCTCAGCTAAATTTGAATTAGGCGCCATTACGCACACCCGATTTACGCTACACCGCCGTAACTTAGCAGGCAAGTACTTTGAGAATCATGTACTTGCCTCGCTAACTTACGGCTGCGTAGTGTAAACACCTACGCCGCCGCAAAGTTAGGGCAAGCTATGTGAATCTAGCTAATAGTGTCGGTTTTATGTATAGCCCTCAATGCTATTTTATCATTTCCTCTTGCAGTAGGTATTGCTCAATGCAGTAAACTCGGTTACACTTTCATTCATTGTGTTTTTACCTTCACTCTCTGGATTAATACCAAGCCTCTGCTCTTCTCCTTCCAGTAGTTTCCTGTAGACTGCAATCTCGGCATCCAGCTTGAGCTTGATGTTTAGCAGGTCTTGGTAATCTTGTAGATATCTGGCTAGGTCACCCTTTGTCTCTAGGAGGCGATCTTCCAGCTGGGCGATGATGTCTTGTAGGGAAGATACTTCCTCCAAGTGCTTGGCTTGCATGTCATCCAGCAACTTCACCAAGGCTTCATTGCGTGCCCTCAAAGTATCGATTTGACCCTGCAGGTCAGATTCTTGTGAGGAATACCTGCTAATATCTTCTCGGATATTCCTGATCCTATCCTCATTCTTGGTCAGTTGCCCCTTGGCAGAACTGAGTTTAGTTTTGTACCATTTCTCTGCCTCTTGGATGTTTTTGTTTGTAGCTTGGTCAATCTCCATCCTCAAGGCCTTAAGGGCTGCTGCTAGATCAGGTCGAGAGCTTTCTATCTCCAGGCTCACCTTGGACTCCTGGATTTGATTCATTAGGTCGGCAACTTCTTCATCATGAAGCTTTTTAAGGAACTCGATCTCGTCTATCAGTTGTTCAATTCTTTTCTCCAGCTCCAGCTTCTGCACAGTGGCATCGTCCACATCTTGACGAAACTCCTTCAACGTGTTCTCGGCCTCCTCTGGCAAAAAAATATTCAAGATTGATATCATTAATGCCTTTGATTTTCTGAAGTTTTACAAATTTTATATCAATTGGTTTTAGAAAGTAACTAATCATAATCTATCATTTACTGGCCTGGCTTCAGCTGAGTGAATTCTTGTTGGTTGCCACATTTATGTCCGGCCAAAATGTCATCACTTAACCACTTAAGGACCGCCTCCTACAGATATACGTCGGCAGAATGGCACGGCTGGGCACAAGCTCGCACCTGTACATCCTCTAAGTGCCCAGCCGTGGGTCGCGGGCGCGCGCCCGCGGCCCGGTCCGAAGCTCCGTCACCAAGGGACCCGCGGACCCGATCGCCGCCGGAGTCCCGCGATCAGTCCCTGGAGCTGAAGAACGGGGAGAGCTGTGTGTAAACTCAGCTTCCCCGTTCTTCACCGTGGCAGCTTCATTGATCGTGTGTTCCCTGATCTAGGGAAACAAGATCAGTGACGTCACACGTCCAGCCCTGCCCCCCTACATTTAGAAAAACATATGAGGTCACACATAACCCCTACAGCGCCCCCTAGTGGTTAACTGCCAAACTGCAATTGTCATTTTCACAGTAAACAATAAATTTGTATAGCATTTTTTGCTGTGAAAATGACAATAGTCCCAAAAATGTGTCAAAATTGTCCGATGTGTCCGCTATAATGTCTCGGTCACGAAAAAAATCGCTGATCGCCGCCATTAGTAGTAAAAAAAATAATAATAAAAATGCAATAAAACTATCTCCTATTTTGTAAACGCTATAAATTTTGCGCAAACCAATCGATAAACGCTTATTGCGATTTTTTTTTTTTTTTTTTAACTAAAAATAGGTAGAAGAATACGTATCGGCCTAAACTGAGGAAAAAATATTTTTTTCATATATTTTTGGGGGATATTTATTATAACAAAAGTAAAAAATATTGCATTTCTTTCAAAATTGTCGCTCTATTTTTGTTTATAGCGCAAAAAATAAAAACTGCAGAGGTGATCAAATATCATCAAAAGAAAGCTCTATTTGTGGGAAAAAAAGGACGCCAATTTTGTTTGGGAGCCACATCGCACAACCGCGCAATTGTCGGTTAAAGTGACGCAGTGCCGAATCGCAAAAACTGGCCAGGTCCTTTACCTGCATAAAGGTCCGGGTCTTAAGTGGTTAAAGGGAAAGTTCACCTTTTGTACACTTTTTTTTTTTTTTCTTCTAAATTCCAGCTCCAATTTGCACCAATAACGCATTCATGTACTTTTTTGGGCAAAAATAACAAAGCTTTCGATTAAATCCTAGAGTCGCTTACCTTTTTCTTGTCTAGATCCACATTTCCAGATGTTTCCATTAGTAATGTCTTCTTCCTGATCAGACTTTAGGTCATGACACAGGAAGGAGTTGACCAGCTGACCTCATTGGCACACACCCTGCATCATCCACCCTCCCATTCCATGGTGCACATTTTTTTTAAATGAAATGCAATCAGTTAGCAATATTTTTGCAAAAGTACATGAATGGTGCATAAGGGAGCTAGAATTTTAAGGGGGGGGGGATGTAAGGGTGAACTTATGCTTTTTAATTAACTTTTTTTTACAAGTAAAATAAAAGAACAAATTTGGGTTTCTAAATATAAGTCCCTTTTATGTGAGTTACTTTCAAACTGAATGTCAGAACAATCAGTAATCTGTAGATATACAGCATGTAGCTGAAGTTGTATGCAAAGTTGCAACTTTTATCTGTAAAAGTCAAACTTGACCCCACCTTCTCTACTTCTTAAAGTGGCTGTAAAGGCTGAAGTTTTTTTTACCTTCAGGGGACTTTCACTATTTTTAGTGCAATAGCGCCTCCGTGTGAAAGCAGCATCATACATTTTATGCATGAAGGTAAACAAATCTTCAGTGTGCTGTTGCCCCCCACAGCCTCCCTAATACTTACCCAAGCTCAATCCTGATCCAGCACTGTGCACAGGAACCTTGGGTCTCCTCCTTATTGGCTGAGGCAGAGCCGTGGGATGCATTGGCTCCCACTGCTATCCGTCACAGCCATTGAGGAGGGGGCAGGGCTACGCTACGCTCTGTTTTATTGATACACAGAGGTGGCTTGGGAGTGAGCATGCTGCATGCACACAGCAGGAAGAAGGAGCCAGGAGTGCCGGCAGGGGGACCCAAGAAGAGGAGGATCTGGGCTGCTCAGTGCAAAACCCCTGCACACAGCAGGTAAGTAAAACAGGTTTATTTTTAAAACAAAAACAATCTAAAGCTTTAGTCTCACTTTAGGAGTCCCTATTGAGCAGTAAAGCAGCCCATCTGTAAAAGCCAACCTTGACCTTCCCACTACTCAAGACTCTCTATTTCAGTGTTCATCAACCCTGTCCTGCAGGGCCCACTAACAGGCCAGGTTTTATGTATTACCTTGGGGAGATGCAGACTAGAATACTGCAATCACTGAGGAGCAAATGATATCACCTGTGACGTATTTCAGTTATCTTGCAAACCTGGCCTGTTAATGGGCCCTGAGGACAGGGTTGATGATTGGTCAATGAAGTTGTCTATCACAGCCATCTGGAGGTAGAAAGGTGAGCTTGAAGCCAAGTTTAACGGTTACAGAAATATGACTTCACTTATGACCCTCTCTGAGCTTTTTGACATGTGCGTTTTAATAATTTATCTCTGATAAAGCACGGTTCAATTCAGGCTGAAATTTAACCACTTTAGCTCCGGAAGATCAGACCATGACCAGGCAATTTTTTTCTATTCAGCACTGCACTACTTTAACTGGTAATTGTGTGGTCATGTAGTATTGTATACAAATAGAGCTTTATTTTGGTGGGATTTGATCACTGCTGTTTTTTATTTTTGCGATTAAAAAAAATACTTTTTACTTTCTGCTATAAAACGCATCCAATACAAAAAAAAAAAAAAAGTGGGCAAAATCTATTCTGCTACATGTCTTTAGGAAAACAAAATCCCAATAAGTGTATATTGATTGGTTTGCGTGAAACAAACTATGATATATATTGAATTTTTTGTAATACTACTAAGGGCGGGGTGATCAGCGACTTATAATAGGACTGCGATAGTGCGGCGAGCAATGCGACGCCGAGAGGGAACTGACTACCAGTGACACTAATCGAGTGATCACAGAACTGAATGACATTGTTTTACTGTAAAGCTCAATCAGTGATGTCAATTAGACAAAGTCAGCCATCAGACCTGCTTCTAATGCCTCTCTAGGTGACCCTAGTGCTCGGGGAATCTTGTGTCATATATTAAATGTTTATTGGTAAAACAAAGATTGCATAGATAATGTAACTGGCAGATATAAAACAATAGTTAAAAAAATGCATTAAAATTGACCGAAAATCATTCCACTTTCCTTTAAGACCCCTTTCACACTGAAGCATGTTTACAGCATTTTAGCGTTAAAAATAGCGCTACTAAAACGCTCATAAAACGCTCTCCATGCATCTCAATGGACCCTTTCACACTGAGTCCTGCAAGCAGCATCTTTGGAGCAGCTTTTGTGCGCTGAAAAAAACGCTCCAAAAACGTCCCTCTCCATTGAAATGAATTGAAAGCAGGGGCGTCGTTAGGGCGTGGCTTGGGGGGGCTGGACCCCTGAATGGGTCCCCGAAAAGCCCAGAGTCTATGCTGCATCCGATCACATTGTTAGCCCCGAGCGTCTGAGAGTCAGGACCTGATGCCGAAGGTGGCCGAGTGCCGCCGAGTACGGCTGAGTGCTGTACTCTGCGTCACTCAGCGCTGGCGGCACTCGGCCACTTTCGGCATCAGATTGATCCTGACTCTCAGACGCTCGGGGTTAACAATGTGATTGAATGCTGCCCCGCCTTCTGGAGCCTGCAGCGCCAATGGCGGGACGTGTGACATCCATCATAGGCGCTGCAGGCTCCAGAAGGCGGGACGGGACGTGTGACATCCATCATAGGCGCTGCAGGCTCCACCGCGGGAATTACAATTCGGCCGCCGCACCACATCCCCGCTCAGGCGGGTGGCTCTCCTCGGTTCCTCTCTGACTGCCAGTGCCTGCCCTGCTGTGACCGCACACCAAGGCTGAGGCTGCTAAGGTAGGCCAGTGCACTGCGTGGAGCTGTTACTGATCTTTTTTTTAAATTATATTACTTGTAAAAGCTCTTCATATGGGTTCACTGTGAACCTATATGAAGAGCTTTTACAAGTAATATCATTTATAAAAAGAAAAAATCATAGTCAGGTCAGTGTATGTAGGTTATGTCAGTGTGTGTACACACACACGTAGGGCAGGGTATGTGTGTCAGGTAGGTCACCCCACGCCACTCCACCGACCGCGTCGCTCGAATAACGCTCGAAAAACACCCCAGTGTGAAAGGGGCCTAAATGTTAATCGCTACAACGCAAAACGCTGTGCAAAACAAGAGTTTAGGAAGCAAAAAGTATCGCTCTCATTGTATTGTGACAGATTTCTGCATGCTTTCTCCTCACCTTTCAGAAACAGCTCCTCATCACACTTGGCATTCCATATGTCGATCTCTTCCTCTAGGTTTCCTCTCTCAATGTCAGCTGCATTCTTTTCTTTGTTCAGCTTCTCAATCAGTTCTTTGAGCTCCTTGAACTCTTTCTCATATTCATCTGCTATGCCAGGTCCCCTTTCCTTAAGACGCCTGGTCCGTTCTTCGATCTCCTCACGCAGGGCCTTGTTCTTCTCCTCCAGAGATCGGACCTTGTCAATGTAACCAGAAAAGCGGTTGTTGAGCTGCTGGAGCTCTTCCTTCTCGTTAGGGCGGTGGATGTACACTTTGGTGGTGGCCTCAGCTTCCAAGCCATCCCTAACATTGCTGCCTATGGTCACAGCGCACCCCTTAGTCCTGCTGGACTCGTTCACCGTCTTCTGAGAAAAGCCCGAGCCCTTCATTGTCGTCTCTGAATTCGGAGATTGGTGGACTAGGAATAGCACAAGCCAAGCTTATATGTAAGCTTCTGGAATGTGACAGATACTCTTTAGCTGTACACATTTAATGTATGGCCTTAATTATTCAGATACTTTGTACCACGAAAATGCTTCGGCTGGGCAGGATTGTTTAGTAATCGCATTCTTAGAGTTTTACACCTTGGTGCAACATGTCTGTCATATCACATTATTTCAGTGATATCATGTTTGCTGTGCCTGAACCATTAATTCCTCAGCAACCCAAAGCAATACAGAACAGGTCAAAATGTCAGGATCTCCCGAATTAACCACTTAACGACCGCTGCATGTACATGTACGTCCACAGAATGGCACGTACAGGCAGATGGGCGTATATATACGTCCCCGCCTCTCTGCGGGTCGGGGGTCCAATCGGGACCCCCCCCCGGTACATGCGGCGGTCGGTTCTTCCGTGGGCGCGATCTGGGATGAGCGGGCGGCTATTCATTTCTAGGCGCCCCCTCGCGATCGCTCCCCGGAGCTGAAGAACGGGGAGAGCCGTATGTAAACACGGCTTCCCCGTGCTTCACTGTGGCGGCTGCATCGATCGTGTGATCCCTTTTATAGGGAGACTCGATCGGTGACGTCGCTCCTACAGCCACACCCCCCTACAGTTGTAAACACACACTAGGTGAAACATAACTCCTTCAGCGCCCCCTGTGGTTAACTCCCAAACTGCAACTGTCATTTTCACAATAAACAATGCAATTTAAATGCTTTTTTTGCTGTGAAAATGACAATGGTCCCAAAAATGTGTCAAAATTGTCCAAAGTGTCCGCCATAATGTCGCATTCACAAAAAAAACGCTGATCGCCGCCATTAGTAAAAAAAATAAAAATAATAAAAATGCAATAAAACTATCCCCTATTTTGTAAAAGCTATACATTTTGCACAAACCAATCGATAAACGCTTATTGCGATTTTTTTTTTTACCAAAAATATGTAGAAGAATACGTATCAACCTAAACTGAGGAAAAACATTATTTTTTTATATATATTTTTGGGGGATATTTATTATAGAAAAAAGTAAAAAATATTGCATTTTTTTCAAAATTGTTGCTCTATTTTTGTTTATAGCGCAAAAAATAAAACCGCAGAGGTGATCAAATACCACCAAAAGAAAGCTCTATTTGTGGGAAGAAAAGGACGCAAATTTTGTTTTGGTACAACATTGCATGACCGCGCAATTACCAGTTAAAGCAGCGCAGTGACAAATTGTAAAAACACCTCTGGGCATTTAGCTGCATATTGGTCTGGGGCTTAAGTGGTTAAAGAACACCTGTCCCTTAGTAGGATGAAAATGGGTTTCAGTCCTTGTTCACGCCATGGGGGGAAATGTACTAAACTGGAGCAGCTATTCATAGTAACTAGCTTCAGCATGTTCAGTTGGGCTTAGCTTACACTTGTGGTTTGGGAGCAGTAAAAACAAGCTGTTGAGCCATGTTTTTACCACCCCCTCCCTGAGTTGCAAAGGCAGCTGTACTAGAGTATACACACACTGTGGGTTGTTTACGAAAGGCAAATCCACTTTGCATTACAAGTGCACTGAAAGTGCAGTCGCTGTAAATCTGAGGGGTAGATCTGAAATGAGGGGAAGCTCTGCTGATTTTATCATCCAATCATGTGCAAGCTAAAATGCTGTTTTTGATCTTCCTTGCATGCCCCCCTCGGATTTACAGTGCCTGCACTTGTAGTGCAAAGTGAATTTTTCTTTAGTAAAGCACCCCCACTGTGGCCATGATTCTTTACACTGAGGGGTGGCAAAAACTGTCCTTCCTGTAGTACCGCCCACCAAACGGTTCATTCAAGTGAATGGGGCTGCACAGTCATTGCCTCAATGCATGTGGCTTTAGAGGTAAAACAGGTAAGAAGGTGATATATTGCCTCCTCACTGCCTGTCAACGGCCCCTCTGAAAAGTAATACACCACAGATCACTCTACGAGCCTTTGAGGTATTAAAATTGAAATAAATAAGTTGATTGGACACCATTCACAGCTGCTCCAGTTTCATCTCTATTGAACTGCAGTGAACAACAAATGCTCAACGCAACGGCACATAGAAAACAATTGTAAGTGGAAACAATAAGGCCCCTTTCACGCTGGGGCAGGAGCCGCGGTGGCGGTATAGCGCCGCTGTAAATAGCGGCGCTATACCGCCGGAATTGCCGCGGGAATCGGCCGCTAGCGGTGCGTATTAACCCCCCCGCTAGCGGACGATAAAGGGTTAATACCGCCCGCAATGCGCCTCTACAGAGGCGCATTGAGGGCGGTATTGCCGCGGTTTCACATTGTTTTCAATGGGAAGGAGCGGTATACACGCCGCTCCTCTCACCGCTCCAAAGATGATGCTGACAGGAGATTTTTTTCTTTCCCGCCAGCGCATCGCCTCAGTGTGAAAGCCCTCAGGCTTTTACATTGAGTAGGCAGTAAATGAGGTTTTCAGGCGGTATAGCAGCGCTCTTTTTAGTGATGTACCGCCTGAAACCCCCCCCCAGTATACAGGCACTGTCATCCCTGTTGGCAAACAGGAAGGATAATTTTTGCTGTGCCATGATGTGTGCACCCCCCCAAGGGGAAGAAGTTGGGGGGCTTTAAAAATGTGCCTCAACTGCACATTTGTACCCCCGCAACTGCAAGTGTCAACAAGGCCTATGTTCCCATCTATTCACGATTTTATTTGTGTTTTCGGTTATTATTTGACTTTTTCAAGTTGAAAAATCAATGTATGATGTTCACATGTCACAGCTGAATGCCTTGCCCCCTTCTGATATACAGGTCCACCTGCAGATTCTTCCTTTTCACACTTCCTTCCAGCTCCGCTGAGAACTTTCTAAATCGTAAAAGAACACAATAGAAGGCCAGGACCCACCCAAACCAGAAATGTCAGTTGAGGAGGGTGGTGCTGTTCTCTAAAGCAGAACTTTAGTCAGAAAATGAAGTCCTGCCAGATCTTTTCAGGTTGGCACATTTTGCAGGTATGGCAATGTAAAACATTAAACATACGTGTCTATACTGTTTTTAAAGCGGAGTGCCACCCACTTTTGGGAGGTGGTCTTAAACGAAAGACCAACTCTCCACCTCTCATGTTTGGATATTAAAATAAAAATGTTTCCTTCCTACCTTTTTATGAAGTAGTGTACTTCCGATCTATCTGGGCCGCGGCGCAAGACGTCATATCCTTTTGTGTGGCGAGTCTCCCCCCCCTGTGTTCTGGGACCTGTGTGTATGTCCCAAAAGACAAGTGGGCCATCCACAGAGCGCCGGGCGACTCACACATGTGCAGTATGAAACGGGCAGTGAAGCTGCAAGGCTCCACTGCCCGTCTCCCTTAGTTAGAATGGAATCGGCCTCCCTCGGGGGACCGACATCTCGGGTTCCCTGGACAGGTAAGTCAGCAGGTTTGTAGCTGCCGACTTTGAAAAAAAATCTATTTTTAGGCATATTTGGGCACTGCCAAATTTGTAGAGGTCGATCTGCTGACAGCCTTTACGCCCCTTTCACACTAGTGTGACTTGTCCTGCGACTTGGGATTGCAAAGTCGCATGACAAGTTTTACCCCGTGATTTCTTATGAGTATCGTTCATATCTGTGTAACTTCAAGTAGCAGCGACTTCAAAGTAGTCCCTGTGCTACTTTGGTCCGACTTTGATGTGACTTGAGGTCCATAGACCCGAAGCACCACAAAGCCCTACAGAAGCCTCACCGAAGCCCCACAGAAACCTTACCCAAGCCTCACCGAAGCCTCTTTGAAGCATCAAATAAAAGCAAGGTGTAAACAGGACTGTAAGCTATCCATTTTATTTAGTGACAGAAGCTTTGACTGGCGTTCACAGAGCTTTAACAAAGCCTGTCCCAAGCCATGTTTTAAAGCAAGTATAAACTAGCCCTTAGAGCCAAGGAAGCAGCTTTTGTTTGATCTGCAACTGTTAAACAGCAAATCTGTTGCACATGTGATCAGTTATGACACCAGACATTTGATAGTTTGATTGAGGACACAAGCAAATGTGACAGTTAGCAATCCTGACATTACATTAAAGTCAATGGGCCAGATTCAAGAAGCACTTGCGCCCGCGCAACCATAGGTTGCGCGGCGCAAGGGCTTACTTGCTCCGGTGTAACGAGTGCTCCTGATTCAGGAACCTCGTTACACCGACTGCAGCCTAGGATATGACAGACATAAGCCTCCTTATGCCTCCTTATGCCTTCATATCTCAGGCTGCATTCTTGCGTTGGCCGCTAGGGGGCGCGGCCATTGTGATCGGCGTATAGTATGCAAATTGCATACTACCACCGATTCACAAAAGTTGCGCGGGCCCTGCGCACGCAAGGTACAGAGTTTCCGTACGGCGACTTTAGCATTGGTTGCCCCTGCTATTAGCAGGAGCAGCCTTACGCTAAAGTATAGCCGCCCTTCCCGCTCGTGAAATTTAAATTTCACGTCGTTTACGTAAGTGATTTGTGAATGGCGCTGGACGCCATTCACGTTCACTTAGAAGCAAATGACGTCCTTGCGACGTCATTTGCCGCAATGCACGTCGGGAATGTTTCCCGACGGAGCATGCGCTGTTCGCTCGGCGCGGGAGCGCGCCTAATTTAAATGATTCCCGCCCCCGGCGGGATCATTTACATTAGGCAGCCTTACGCCCGGCTATTTAGCATATCGCCCGCGCAATTTACGGAGCTACTGCTCCGTGAATCGCGGGCATTTCAAAATATTTGCGTGGGCGCAGAGCAAAACTCGTTGCCCTGTGCCCACGCAAATATTGCACGGATCTACCTGAATCTGGGCCAATGGGTTTAGTTCCAGGTTATGATTTACTGCTGTCCAGGGCTCTGGGCTTCAGCAAAATGGCAGCCTTCAGCGAGAAGAAATATGAGCAACTGGAGGCAATTTACAGCACACCCTAACATAGGTTGCATAATTTTTTATGTAGAATATAGGTTCCTTGCTAAACAAAAAAAAAAAAAAACTTTTTTTTTAAAATCATGTTGTTAAGGGGGAGAAGTTCAGAGTAATGAAGGGCTATAACCCCTGTCATTTTTTTCCCCATCATCTGTGTCCCATTGGGAAGATTTTCCTTCACTTCCTGTCCTATAGCCAAAACAGGAAGTGAGAGGAAATCCTTCTAAAGTCAGTTGTCACTAGTGATAAACTTGGGCGTGTTTAGATCCTTGTCTGAACCCAGGTGAGTATTCTGTTTCTGGTGACAACCCAAAATAAAGAGTTTCTTTCACATCCACTCACCAGGACAAGCAGAGAGCATGAATCTCCTTATGATCTTGTTTATGCTTGTGATCGGAGGGTGGTAAAACCCTGTGTTTTTTTTTCCTATTCCTTAAGTGCTCCCTCTTTTGTTGCAGAGGCAGCTGCAGCGAGTGTACATACACATGACGTGGGCGCAATGCTTTGTAGGGTTGCCATCTGTCCGGGATTCACCTGGACAGACAGGTTTTGAATCATGTGTCCGGGATTAAAGGGTCACTAAAGGAAAAATGTTTTTTAGCTAAATTGCTTCCTTTACCTTACTGCAGTCCTGGTTTCATGTCCTCATTGTTCGTTTTTGCTTTGATGTTGCTGTAAGTCCTCTCTGTTCTGGAAACTTCCTGGTTGTCTGTTTCCTGATAACCACAGTACTGGGAGATTTCTCACTGTGGTGACTAATCAAGGAGGTGTGATTACTGTGTGTCTAAAACTCCTCAGCACCAATCCAGTTTCATTTTGAAAAACCTTCACTGCCCTGTATTGGCTCTCTGGCTCTGTACATCAGAGAACCAGGAAACAACAGTAAAAACTAAACTAAACTGTAGGTACATTATATGATTGGTTTTTATCTATTTTTAATCATTTTTAAAAGGAATCAGTTAACTATTATGTCTCTATACCCTGTGAACAGTCATTTCAGCAAAAAAAAATGTTTTCCTTTAGTGACCCTTTAAGGTAGACTAAAATCCGCACATGTTATTCAGGCCAGTTCCCCAAGTAACTAAGATAGTCACACACAAATCTGTTGCCGTCTGGGAGCTGCGGGCGGGCTGTCTGGGGGTAGGTTTGGCATCACTGGGGTTCAGGACGATGATGTCAGCAAGAACAATTTGGCCACACCCACTTTTTGCTGCGGTGCGCTATGACCATTGCATTACTACTCTCCTTGGGGCACCAAAAGGTGTCCCAGGCTGCTAAAGTGTTCGGGTTTGGCTTGAAGAAAAGGTGGCAACCCTCATGCTTTTTTTGGAGGCCACGGCAGAAATTATACCACCTGCCATCGGATGGTACCACCTACTGGGCACAATCCAGTCACATCAATAGCGCTATGCTGCAACCATGCACAGCATGTGCAATTGTCTGGTATTTAGGGAGGTAAAACAGGCAGTGAAGAGGCGATACAAGACCTCCTCACCGCCTGTCTGAGGCCTTGTTCACATTCTGGGATCTCGGGCAGAATCGCTGACAATCTGCCCGCGAACCCAAATCACACTGCAATAGTGGCAAAACGCACCACCCATGTTTAGGGTGCCCTTCGTTTTAAATGGCACCTAAATGCAGTGCAGTTTTGGCAAGATTGTTTCGCAATAAATTGCGGCAAACAGCATCGCGCGACACTGCGTTTAGGTGCCAATGAAAAATAAGACCCCTTTCACACTGAGGCGCTTTACAGGTGCTATAGCGCTAAAAATTGCGCCTGCAAAGTGCCTGTAAAGCGCCTCTCCTGTCACTCCAATATGAAAATCAGAGTGCTTTCACACTGGAGTGGTGCGCTGGCAGGACGTCAAAAAAAGTCCTGCAAGCAGCATCTGTGAGGCACTTTGGGAGTGGTGTATAGCCCATTGAAATGAATGGGCAGCACCGGCAAAGCGTCACTGCAGCTTTTAACCCCTTTCGGCCGCTACCAGGGGTTAAAAGCGCCCCACTATCGGTCAAAAAGTGCCGCTACAAATACGGTATAGCACCACTAAAAATAGCGACGCTTTACCGCCGATGCCTAGGCGCTGTGAGTGTGAAAGGGCTCTAAAGGCATCCAAACGTGGTGTGTTTAGCCACTATTGCAGTGCGATTTGAGATCGTGGCCAGAATCGCAGTGATCCTGTCCAAGATTCCAAAATGGCAGATGTGAATGGGACCAAATGCTCTTCAAAGAGCAATCTGATAAGCGCCGGTATTTTTAGCAAGTGTGAACAAGCCCTTAGTACTCATTTAGATCTGTTTTTCTCTGTGAAGTCCACATTCAAACACGCCTATAGCCTTAACCTCCCTGGCGGTATGATTCTGTCTGGAATTACGTACCAAAAGCGGTACAATTATTTTGCATGGAAATTTGGCGTTTTATACTGTAGGCCTGCAATTCTTAGGAATAACTCATTTAAATCTGACCAAACCAGAGTCTTGTAGGCATCCCGGGTATGAATTTTTTTTAAAAACAAAAGTATAAATTATAATATAACAAATAATTATAACAAATAATAATATAATTATAATAAAAATTATTCAATAATGTAATGAACTCAAAATCACTGAAATTTGCTCAGTTGCAGAATTGTCGCTGTCATTACTTTTATTTTTTTATGACGAATTTCCCCACAAATCGCTATCGCACAATTCTGCAAGTGATTATAATTTATTATCGCTGTTTTCTAGCTGCTCTAAAACCATTTTTGACATAAAGGGACACTTTTGGTTGCTATGGACAATCTACAGTTTGCAGGCAGAAAGAATAGTTTTTATTATATAAAAGTACATGTAGGGCACTGGGCAGACCACTAGGGACAAGGGGGGGGGGTGTTTTTTTACATACAGTACTGTAATCTATAAGATTACAGTATACTGTATGTATTGTGTTTATTTACTTTTTTGAATTTGGCGCCGTTCTCCGCCCCGTGCGTCGTAACGTTGCAGGGAACGGAGATCGGCGTCACACGGGGACACTGTGAATGGAGCGAGGGGGACCCGCTCGCTCACACAGCAGGGATGCATCGCAGGATCCAGGGACAAGGTAAGTAACTTTGTCTGTGGATGCTGCGAAAGGTAAGCCGCGCCGCTGCACACTCTGCACATCTACCCCGAGCGTGACTCAGGGATACCGATCCTAGCATAGAAAAACAACCCCGAGTCACGCTCGGGGATACCGCTAAGGGGATTAATAGGTGCATTCTGATAAGCATTAAAAACGCTCCTCCAAACCCCTTTTGCATGGTTGCGATGCGGTTGACGTATTTTTGTCACGATAAAACTGTACTACGAATGCCCATTATCAACTGTAATGTACTAACGCGCTGCAACTGCGTCACAAACACAACCAACGCGTTTGCACCGCAATATTATAGACTTGAATGGGAGGCGTTGAAATGCTTCAACTCCCCTCAAACTCGACATGAAGCTTCAGTTTTGAAGTGAAACAACCATGGGCTACCACTCCATAGGGCAAGGGGGGCAATTGACCCCCCCCTGGAAAATCGAGAAGGTGTTAAAGAGTCTAGCGGCAGTGGACTGTCTGAGCGGTCTCGGCCCGGATGTCACACAGGCACAGCGAGCAGAGTGAAGCCGCCTCCCCCTCCGGTATTTATGTGTACACAGGGGGAGGGAACCTGCTGTGCCTGTGCCGCGCTGATGGCTGATCTGAGGTACTGAATGGGATGGTGGGAGGGGGGTCCGTCTGTGCTGAAGGGGGGTCTGTGCTGAAGGGGGTCCATCTGTGCTGAATGGAGGGGTCTGTGCAGAATGAGGGGGTCTGTGCTGAAGGGGGGTCCATCTGTGCTGAATGGAGGGGTCTGTGCTGAAGGGGGGGGGGGGGTCTGTACATTCTCTAGGCCAGTGATGGCGAACCTTTTTGAGCCCGAGTGCCCAAACCGCGACACAAGAGCAATTTATTTCTTGCAAAGTGCCAACACAGAATTAAACCTTCCAGCGGCTCTGTACAGAGGTTGGGACTTATCTAAATGAGCCCCAAGGGACTAGAAATGGACGATTCTGCCAGATTCGCTCAGACTGCAGGGATTAGGAATGCATTGTGCAACATACACTGACCATTACACTCACCTACCTGACCATTACACTCACCTACCTGACCATTACACTCACCTACCTGACCATAACACTCACTTACCTGACCATTACACTCACTTACCTGACCATTACACTCACCTACCTGACCATTACACTCACCTACCTGACCATAACACTCACTTACCTGACCATAACACTTACCTGACCATTACACTCACTTACCTGACCATTACACTCACTTACCTGACCATAACACTCACTTACCTGACCATAACACTCACTTACCTGACCATAACACTCACTTACCTGACCATTACACTCACTTACCTGACCATAACACTTACCTGACCATTACACTCACTTACCTGACCATTACACTCACTTACCTGACCATTACACTCACTTACCTGACCATTACACTCACTTACCTGACCATAACACTTACCTGACCATTACACTCACTTACCTGACCATAACACTCACTTACCTGACCATTACACTCACTTACCTGACCATTACACTCACTTACCTGACCATTACACTCACTTACCTGACCATTACACTCACTTACCTGACCATTACACTCACTTACCTGACCATTACACTCACTTACCTGACCATTACACTCACTTACCTGACCATTACACTCACTTACCTGACCATTACACTCACTTACCCGACTATTACACTCACCTACCTGACACATGCAATGACACCAATAATGAGGCACAATGTTTTCCAATGACACCAATAATGAGGCACAATGTTCCCTAATGACACCAATAATGAGGCACAATGTTCCCTAATGACACCAATAATGAGGCACAATGACACCAATAATGAGGCAATGACACCAATAATGAGGCAATGACACCAATAATGAGGCACAATGTTCCCTAATGACACCAATAATGAGGCACAATGACACCAATAATGACAAAAAATGGGAGAGCACAATGTTTTCCAATGACACCAATAATGAGGCAATGACACCAATAATGAGGCACAATGACACCAATAATGAGGCACAATGACACCAATAATTAGGTACAATGTTCCCTAATGACACCAATAATGAGGCACAATGACACCAATAATGAGGCAATGACACCAATAATGAGGCACAATGTTCCCTAATGACACCAATAATGAGGCACAATGACACCAATAATGACAAAAAATGGGAGAGCACAATGTTTTCCAATGACACCAATAATGAGGCAATGACACCAATAATGAGGCACAATGACACCAATAATGAGGCACAATGACACCAATAATTAGGTACAATGTTCCCTAATGACACCAATAATGAGGCACAATGACACCAATAATGAGGCAATGACACCAATAATGAGGCAATGACACCAATAATGAGGCACAATGACACCAATGACGACAACAATGATGGGGCACAATGTTTCCTAATGAAACCAATAATGAGGCTGAATAACACCAATGATGACACATGTTTCCCAATGACAGTAATGAGGCTGTTCTTTTTGCACAATTGATTATTTGCTGAGCTAGCACCTGATATCTGAGAGTGGGGCAGGCTTAGGACTAACAAGATAACTGTACCGTACACTGCACATTAACTCCTGTCTCCCAGTGTCTGACCTTGCTCCAGCAGCTCATTATTCCCGCCGAAAGGCTCCTCTGATTCCAGCCGTGTGTGCTCCCAGTCACGTCACCGCTGATTTGTGCGGTGTGGATGAGACAGCTTCTTTGATTGGATCAGAGTGCGTGCGCACACACGCACGCACATCACTCCCGGGAGTTTCTTCTTTGTCACTCCCACTCAGACACGTCATCAATAGCCCTAGAGAACTGTGGGAGTTGTAGTTTGCGGTGCGGTGGGGACAAATGGATTTTAGTGTGTTCTTTTCAATTTTTCATGGCGTGTGGCGTGCCCACCGAAACAGCTTGCCGTGCCAGGAGCGGCACGCGTGCCACGCGTTCGCCATCACTGCTCTAGGCTATATTTATATGGGCATGGAGTGAAGCTGAATTTGCTCAAGAGCTATTTCACACTGCCAGCTGACTGCGTTATCGGTAAAGCCCCACTAAAAAGCGGAGCTTTACCATTGTTTTAGCTGCGCTATTCGGCCACTAGCAGGGCGCTTTTAACTCCCGGTTAGCGTCTTAAGAAAGGGTTAAATGCGACTGTATATCACCGCTGCCGAAGCGCCCCCCTCTGAAAAAATTTCAGTGGACGCCCATGTGAACAACACTGAGGGCTGTCCATATAATCAACTGCACAGGCGTTTGAGGAGTGTTAAAAACTGCAAATGCCTGCTTTCAAAGTCAGTGTGAACTAGGCCTTAGGCCCCTTTCTCTCTGGTCTGCTTTAAAACGCTAAACACTTTTGAAGCGTTTGCGGTGTGGTTTTTAACCACTTCAACACCAGGCACTTTCGCCCCTTCCTGCCCAGGACAATTTTCAGCTTTCAGCGCTGTCACACTTTGAATGACAATTGCGCAGTCATGCTACACTGTACCAAAACTAAATTTTTATAATTTTCTTCCCATAAATAGAGCTTTCTTTTGGTGCTATTTTATCACCTCTGGGGTTTTTATTTTTTGCTAAACAAACTAAAAAATATGGAAAAAAAAAAGTTTTTCTTATTTTTGGTTATAAAATGTTGTTTTCTCCTTCACTGACGGGCACTGATGAGGTGGTACTGATTGGCACTGATGTGTAGAATTGATGGGCACTGATATGCAGCACTGATGGGCACTGATAGGTGGCACTGACTGATGGGCAATGACAGGCGGCACTGATAGGCAGCACTGATGATGAGGTACTGATACGTTTCTGACAGGTGTTACTGTAGGGCACTGATTGGCACTGTGGTGGGCACCTACAGCCGTTTCTGATAGAGCACTGACTGGCAGCTGATGGTCACCTTTTTGTCAGCTTTGGTGGCACATCTGATGGGGCTGTGCTGATAATTAATGTGCTGATTATCACCGCAGACCCCCCCTCAGACAGGAAGAGCCGGCGATCGACTCCTGCTGTCAGCACGAACTGAGGAATGCCATTTACCCGGCACTTCCCGGTTTATGCGATGATCAGCTGTGATTGGTCACAGCTGATCACGTGGTAAGAAGCCTCTGTCAGAGGCTCCTTACCACAATCAGAGATGCGGCGTGCCAGACTGACGTGCCGCACTCGCCACGCTGTGTGCCCCCGTGGGTGTGCGCCAGCATGTTAAACCCGCTGGACGTCATATGATGCCCAGTTAGGATAACAAAACCACCGCCTGCCCATCAAAACTGCACCAAAAACGCTGTGGGTTGTTTTTGAGGCACTTCCCATTCATTCATGTGCTGGTCGAAGCAGAGGGATGTTCTTTTGCCTTGGCTTAAATCTGGCCAGCCACCTGTCTATCTCCTTGCCTTCCCTGGCGGAGTGATCTTCCTCCACTCCCCATCCAGTAGTAGCCGGGGCCCGAAGAGTAAGACTTGAGAGGCTGTGAGGCGGGCGGCGACGGGCAGAGAGACGCTGATTGTTGCCATTACTAGTAAAGAAAAAAAATGTCACCGGATTTAAATTTTAAAATCTGGTCACCTTATCCTATGGTGTTTACAACACGTTTGTCTTGCGTTTTAGAAAGCGTTACTAGCTGAGGTGATAGGACAACAATCCATACCATAGAAAAGCAGCACAGAGGAGGCGTCTGGAAAGAGTTATTTACCACAACGCAAACACTACAAAAACGTGTCAATAACACATCTTAATGCGATAAGGACTTGTTCACACTTGCTTGAAATACTGAAGCTTATCAAGTTATCAATCACACCAATGCGCATTAAGGTAAGGTGACCAGATTTGTAAAATGAAATCCAGGGACATATTTTTTTTTTTACTAGTAATGGCGGTGCATTGCCACCAGGAAATGAGATTTGCCATCGGATGAGATGGTCCGCCTCCATCACATCCTATTGGCTCACTCCTGTCACGTGACATATTTAAACATCAAGTATCGACGCGAACATCAGTCTCAGCTAGGCTATCATAGGGAGAGGATCTCCTCTCCCTATGATAGCTGAAGCTGCACGGAGCTGGTGCACGGAGCTCACATGGCCTCTGTGGCCCGATTCCGAGAGCGGAATCGGGCCACAGAAGCTCATACATTTACTAGGCTAATAAATGTTCTCCTTTATTACAATGCCAGGCTAATAAATGTTCTCCTTCATTACAATGTCACTTCGGGATCTACAGCGATATCGGGATCCCTCTGCCCGATAGCGCTGTCATGCCTCCCCGCGAGCGCGATAGATCCACAGCGCTATCGGGATCCCAATGCCCGATAGCGCTGTCAATGTGCCTCCCGCCAGCGCTAACTACACCCCGCGCCCGCAGCTCTACTCCCCGTCCCCCGTTAAGGCTCAGGGAACGGGGAACAGAAAGTAGAGCATCGGGTGCAGGTAAAGTAGTAGTGCGCAGGCGCAGCACTACGCAAATAACGTAGGGTGTTTTAAAGTATTTTCTAATCTGTTAAAAGGGCTATGCGCATGCGCGAGTCTACATTTATTAGCCTGATATTGTAATAAAGGAGAACATTTATTAGCCTAGTAAATGTATGAGCTTCTGTGGCCCGATTCCGCTCTCGGAATGTGAGCTCCGTGCACCAGCTCCGTGCAGCTTCAGCTATCACAGGGAGAGGAGATCCTCTCCCTATGATAGCCTAGCTGAGACTGATGTTCGCGTCGATACTTGACGTTTAAATATGTCACGTGACAGGAGTGAGCCAATAGGATGTGATGGAGGCGGACCATCTCATCCGATGGCAAATCTCATTTCCTGGCAATGCAGCGGCAATCAGCAACTCTCTGACCGCCGCCACCCGCCTCACAGCCTGCCAAGTCTCCCTCTCTGGGCCCCGGCAACTACTGGGTGGGGAGCGGAGGAAGATCACTCCGCCAGGGAAGGCAAGGAGATAAGCAGCCGGTGGCTGGCCGGCACTTGATCCAAGGCAGAAGAACATGCGAGTGGAGCGGAATGGGCATTCACCTGAAACTGAAGAAATATTCCCTCCGCTCCGACCAGCACATGATCATCAGAAAGGGGCACTAGGGTGACCACGTGTCCCGGATTGCCCCGGACAGTCCCGCATTCTGCAGGTCTGTCCCCGGGACCTTCACTCTGGGACAATACAGTGTCCCGGAATGAAACTGACACAGGTCCCAGCATGAACCCCTCAGAGCTTAAGATGTGACACCCCCCCCCCAAACTAGTGAAGAACTACAGGTCCCAGCATAGATCTGTGAAATCTATGGGGTCACATCTTTAGATATCATCGGTTCATGCTGGGATTTGTAGTCCTTTACTTTGAGGGGGGGGTGACCTCCCCAAAGTTAAGGAATACAGGTCCCAGCATGAACCCCCCCCCCCCCCCGAGCTGAAGATGTGAGACCCCCTGCCCCCCAAATAGTGAAGAACTACAGGTCCCAGCATAAACCTGTGAAATCTATGGGATCACATCCTTAGATCTCAGGGGTTTCATGCTGGGTGTTGTAGTCCTTTAAATTGGGGGGGGGGGTCACATCTTTAGATATTAGGAGTTCATGCTGGGACTTGTAGTCCTTCACTTTTGGGGGGAATGTGACCCCCAAAAGTGAAGAACTACAGGTCCCACAATGAACCCCTCAGAGCTGAAGATGCGACCCCCCCCCAACTAGTGAAGAACTACAGGTCCCAGGATGAACCGGTGAAAATCATGGGGGGGGGGGGTCACATTTTTTTTTAATAAAAAGTTATCTTTTTTTTAGAAAGGGGGGGTGTCCCTGAATGGTAGTTTGGAAATGTGGTCACCCTAAGGGGCACAGATGATGGAAAAAAGTACACCCCCCTAAGCTAGTAGGAGCAGCGGAGCGGGGGGGGGGGGTGTAATTCAGATTTTTTTTTTACTTTTTTATTCTGCACTGTCTTTGAAATTGCCCCAGCCCCTGTTCAAATCCAATCCGGGGACAAAACCAGGGACAGACTTGGTCAGGGGACAGTGTCCTCAATCTGGGTGGGGACTGTGCCCTAAAACCGGGGATGTCTGGTCACCCTACCATGGCGCGTTTGCATTGACATGAATGAAGGCGTTTGGTGAGCGGTAAAGCTGAACACTATGTGGCGAATAAATTGTGATGCATATAAGACAACACCGTCCGCAGGCGTGTGTGAGGCTTCGCAAACGCGAGTGAAACGCCTGCTTTTGGCACCAGTGTAAACTTAGGGGGCACAGACACCAATAAAAACCTGACAGGGGTTCTATTCTCTCCCCACTCTGTTCAATACTATGAAAAATGCCTTTATTTTTACTTTTTTTATTTTCTGGGGTCACCAGTGAAGAGTATTAGACCCTCATATATACACATTATGGATGGAGATGAGGGGGACGTCATAGCTCAGTGATGAGTATTATGCCCTCATATACAAAGTATGGATGGGTAGAAGAGAGGACGTCATGGCTCAGTGATGAGTGTGAGGGGAGGATGGATGGAGCCGGGTGATGGCGGGGAGGAGGATCGGTAGGAGGAGGAGAGGAGAAGGGAGGACTCTCCATACACCGATCACACATCGGCCAGGAAGTGTGGTGAGTGTGAGATATGAACGGTGTACGGGGGGGTCGCCATTACTGAGGGGCACACTCTGGGTGTATGGGGGTCACCACTATGGGGGGGAGGGGCGGTCTCGGTCCCGGACACGTACACGGGTTGGGGATGTATCAGGTATGGAGGTCTCAGGAAAGGTGTGCAGAGTGCGGCCAGTAGGGGGCGGTGCAGTGTATCCCCCATAGAGTGTAATAGGGGGTTGTATGTAGACGCCAGTATGAGTACAGCGAGCATGTATTGTAGAAGGCTGACAGACGAAGGAACTAGGAATGAGGTAAACTTTATGGTCACACCTGTGGCTCTGCATTGTTCTGGGCTTTTATTCCTGCATTTCTGGTGCATTTTATTTAGGGCCTCATTCACATGGGTGCATTTAATGAATGTGTGACACTCAAAGGGCAGACTATTCGCTTGAATTAGCTGCCTCATGCGCAACCAAAGCGACAAAAGAAGTTTGTGCACCTTTTCGGGGCATTGAGCTTCGAAAGTTTTGGCGTATTTATCACATGACAAAACACGTCCTGTTAGTTTGGGGTGCCTTTACCAATTAATAGTTAATAATGAATAATTTGTGTTTTTCACACATTCCGGAATGTGTGTGCTTATGCGCACAATGCTGGCTCCTTCTGATGCGAATGAGGCCTTTGCCCGATCTGGTGCGGCTTTGAAATTGTGCGATTTGCACTGCTGATTTAATTGCACCCTAATTTAACAGATGTCTGTGCAAATCGCAATGAAATTAGAAAAAAGTGCAGAAACCGTTTTCGTTATCGCAATAAGGTGCAATTTGTCTTGCGATTTGGAACTCAAATTTCATGACAAGTCACACTTGTGTAAATGGGGGCTTAGGCCTCGTCCACACAGTGCGATTAGCTGCGTCCTCCACGCAGGGACATCTTTTACTGGTACAGGTGTTGCGTGGACCCCCATGCCGGCATCCCATTGTTGTCTATTGGCACGTGCCTCTATGTCACAATTAAGGATGAGCCCTGGCGTGTTCGCATAGAACACGTGCAGAGCCCGCCAGGAAGTGTGCAGGGTGCTGTGCTAATCACAGCCAGGGAGAAATTGTCCCGATGCTCGCCTGCAGGGATCGTGAATAAGGATGAGCTCCGGCGTGTTCGCATAGAACACGTGCGGAGTCCGCCAGGAAGTCGGCAACCGCGCTGCGCTAATCACAGCCAGGAAGACATTTCCTGATGCTCGGCTGCAGAGATCGGGAAATGTCTGCCTGGCTGTGATTAGCGCAGCGCGGGTGCCGACTTCCTGGCGGGCTCCGCACGTGTTCTATGCGAACACGCCGGAGCTTATCCTTAATCATGAAATGTCTCCCTGGCTTTTATTAGCGCAGCACCGTGCACACTTCCTGGCGGTCTCTGCACGTGTTCTATGCGAACACGCCAGAGCTCATCCTTAGTCACAATATGACATGCAGGTCCCCAAACGGCCACACCCTCATGTCATATTGGGACACAGCACCTGTGCCCGTGCAGCTGCGTGTCCCAATAGATAGCAATGGGATGCCAGCATGGAGATGCATGCAACACCTGTGCCAGTAAAAGATGGCCGTGCATGGAGGACGCAGCTAATCGCACTGTGTGAATGAGGCATTGGACTAGATTTAGATGTGTGTCACAGTCTACTCCTCTGAAAAGCGATCCATGTTCAGATCAGTTTTCAGAAGCGATTGACAGGCAGTGAGGGGGGTGAGGTGATGCCTCCCCACCACCTGTTTTAAACAAACTTTTGCCAACAAGCATGGGCGTCCGCTGAACTTTTTTCAGGGGGGGGGCATCATTTTAAGGTCATCCATGCTCGGTCCCTTTTTGACAATGTCATGAAGGGGAGGGGCTTAGTCATTATCACATAAAGCACAGGCATGCAAAGGTTTGAGAAACCTGATGCAACTATCAAGCAACTAGCAACTTTGAATAACAATATCATTAAAAAATGGAGCCCCCCCCAAGGAAATAACCCCCTCCCCCTCTCTGTCAGCTGGAGCCAGAAGAGAGAGCGGCTCTAATTGGATTCGCCGTGCTGCCGTCTTACCTCCTGCCTGCTGTTTTTCTCACCGAGGTTCATGGCACTGATTTCTAGGGGGGGGGGGCAAGCGGCCTCCCTTGCCCTATGGAGCGGACGCCCATGCGGAATCGCGGCCGTACGTTTTTTCAAAAGCCGCGCCTCCTAAGTCTTCTGTTCCGTGATAGGCGGAACATTCAGCTTCCCAGGAGGCACTGTGTTCAGTGTTCGCCTATCACGGAGGCCCTCTTGTCCGAGGACGAGAGGGCCTCCGTGATAGGCGGACACTAAACACAGTGTCTCCTGGGAAGCTGAGTGTTCCGCCTATCACGGAACAGAAGACGTAGGAGGCGCGGCTTTTGAAAAAACGTACAGCCGCGATTCTCTGCATGTCTTGGGTAAGGTAAGGTTAGGTTACCGGCGTATAAGACGACCCCCGACTTTTAAGAAGATTTTAAGGGGTTAGAAAGTCGTCTTATACGCTGGAGAATACGGTAAATGAACTGTAGTGCGTTTCTGCAAAAAGCACCAAAAAACAGAGGTGTGACCCAGGCCTGAGATGTTTAGTAACATAATGGGGTTAAAAAAACAAAAATAATTACAAAAAGAGCAAATAATCGCTACTGTAAGGGGTTCATTTTTTATTGTTGGGACAGTAAAAGTAATATTTACAGTAGCGATTTGCTTTTTTGTACTATAAAGGGCTAATTTTAGTTTTTTTAACCCCATTATGTTACTGGCCGATTAATCAATTATGAAAATTGTAATCGATTAATCTCATCGATTAGTTGGCGATTAATCGATGACTTGTTTCGGCCCTAGTGTGAAGCATTCCGACCACAGCATGTAAACGACTCCATCCACTGCCATTTGCAGCTTAAGCAGCATTTAGTCCCGGTTCACATAGGTGCGATACGGGAACACTGCAAATACACTGCGGGATCCCACATCACACCTGACCCACAAGGCAGTTCACACTGCGCTATGCGAACTGCTGGGAGTGTCAATGTAAAATTAACGACATCCCCATTGCAGTTTGCATATGGCACTGCAAACTGACAGTTCGGACAGGAATCGAATCGCATGGGTGTGAACTCCCACCCGATTCTGGTGCGGACCAAAAAAAAGGGTCTGTATGGTTAAATTTGCATTGCATGTGATTTTCACTGCAGTGTAGTGCGAATCAGTCTCGCAGAGCGCACAAATGTAAACCGGAACTTAAGCGGTGCTAAAAATGCAGATCAACTGTGTTTTTATCGCAACTCCCCCCCCCCCCCCCCCCCAACAACAAGTCTGCATGAGGTCTTATAGTGCTTGTGTGCTGTCACACTTCAGCCATCACACCACAGGAGGAATCTCATTCTTGTCTATGGGGCCTATTCACACAAATGCACCACGCCGCCGTGCGACTTGAATAAAAGTGCAGTTGTGACATTTTTCAGTTTATTTTGCGATCCTCAATTGTAAAAGAAAATCCCCAATTTTGGGTTGTTCTCAGACCAGGAATAGAGGGGAAAACTTCCAATAGGGACCTCTAGCTCTGGTGACAAACAGGGATTTCCTTAATTTGGAGGGATTTTCTTTCACTTCCTGTTTTGCATTGCACTTCCTCATTTGCCCAAATGGATTGCATTCAGCAGACCCATCTCCCACTATTCACTACATGTTTAGAAGTTTTAATGCCACGAGCACAAAGCGTTACAGCATGTAAAAAACACCATCCCCTACCATTTGTAGCCTAACCACTTGCTGACCAGGCCTTTTCTGGAACTGCAGCCTCACATGTGCCATGACTGCAGCCTTACCATTGCATCAATGCAGCCTCACGTGCCATGAATGCAGCCTTACCATTGCCATCAGTGCAGCCTGATCGATGCCCGTCTGCAGCCTCGGAGGGCAGAGGGAGAGGGGAAGGACGAGTGCCGACAGAGTACAAACAGGAGAATCTCTTGTTTACTCTGTGGCCTCTTTAATATAAAGTCCCGCCTCCTATGATAGAACAGTCGTCCAATGGCATCCCAGGAGACTGACTTCCGATACAGACGCTGCTGAGTAAACAGGAGATTCTCTTCATGTAATCTGACGGCGCTCGTCCTGCCCCCTCCCTGTTCCCTCCAAGGCAGCACCGATAAATACGGTATATATCTTTTGTGTATTAAATCAACAGGGGGGCCGCATTTGGCCCGCGGGCCGGACTTTGGCCATGCCTGGCATAGTGCAACCCCAAACCACACTTGTTTATTTTAATGTTTTTTATTAATTTTATTAATTTACTTTCGATTGGCGAAGAAAAAAGGTGAACAGCCACAGAACAATTTCATTGAGCAAGACAACAATAAAACATTATTATACAGGAACCAGAATAATCAGTAGAACAATATCATTCACTTAATGTGTATTACGTATTGAGTGACGTCCCGTAGACAAAGGCGATGTGTTTGGTGTCATAAACTGGTTCGCCTGCGGGAAGAACAAAGAACAAGCCCCACAAAAATTGTTAACTTTTTAAGGAACAACACTTACAAAACAGGGAAATATGTAAGAAAGGGGCAGAAAGAGAGAAGAAAAAAATGGGGGAGGGGGGCTATTTCACAACCAGGGAGGGGTCTGAAGCCAGGAGATCTTTGTATATCATGGAGTATTAACTGGGTCCAGTAGAACCTTGTCTTTCCAAAATGCATAGTGCATGGGCATAGTGCGGTCTTTGTGGTGGGTCATTTTCAGAGCAGCCTTAGCTGGCGCCATGTTGGAAATTGCTGGCCGGGCTCTTAGCAAAGTAAGGCCGCTAATCGGACCACGAGAAAGGTCTGGGAGGATCGCGTTCTCTGTCAGGTGAAAATAGTGGGGTGACCCAGTCATGTGGGTCAATAAGCCCAGGAGAATGCACAGCCCTGTTCAGGTGTGACTGCTCTCCTCTATATCTGGACACGCGCCCCTCACCCCCTAAACCACACTCCTAAAGGGTTTATAAAGGTTCAAATATTTGTATTCAAAATAACAGACATGTTATACTTACCTTCTCTGTGCAGTGGTTTTGCACAGAGGAACCCCAATCCTCCTCTTCTGGGGCCACTCCTGGCTCCTCCTCCCCCTGCTGAGAACTTGGCAAGCCGCTCGCTATGAGGGCACCCGTGCAGGACTTGGCCCCGCCCCCACGCCCTCGTCACTGCATTTGATTGATAACAGCGGGAGCCAATTACTCCTGCTTCTCTCAGAGTTTGGTAAAGGGGGGGAGAAAGAGCAGTGCCGCTGCTCTTGGGCATAGCGCTAAATCGAGATGAGAATCAAGTAAGTATTTAGGGTGGGAGCTGCACTTAAAAGTTTTTTTTACCCTAATCTAGAGAATGCATTAAATCTTTTTAGCCTTGAACCACTTCCTGCCGGGAGGACATACATGGACGTCCTCCCATTTTAGTGGTTATACCAGGTTGATGCCTGTCCCCATCAACCGGGTATCGTTCTTTTCAGCCGGCGATTCCCTGCACTGTAGGAACAATCATAGCAGCAGTTCAGCCTCTTAATTGTTCTTGCAGGTGGCAGGAGGGGACGTGTGTGTGTGTTCTCCCCACCCTCCAGTGCTTCTACTTGCCCGCCCGTGTAATCGGCGAGCCGGAGAAGGAATCAACCAGTGCCAGACGTTGACCATAGAGTTTTCTAAGGAACAGATGGTTCCCGGTCATCTCTATTAGAGGTCGACCGATATGGGTTTTTCTCTGGCCGATGCCGATATTTGGAAATCGGGGCGGCCGATGGCCGATGGCCGATATGTGTTGCCGATTTTTGCGGCCGATATTTTAGGCCAATTTTTTTTTTCCCCTCATCTCAAAAAACCTAGGGTGGAGAGGAGATAATTGTGTAGGGTGGAGTGCAGCCTATCAGTGCCACCTCATTAGTGCCCACCAGTGCAGCCTATCAGTGTCCATCAGGGCCACCTAATTGGTGTCTATCAGTGCCCACCAGTGCATCTCACCAGCGCATATCACCAGTGCATCACCTCATCAGTGCCAACCAGCACATATCCTAATCAGTGCCCACCAGTGCATCTCACCAGTGCATCACCTCATCAGTGCCCACCAGTGCATCTCACCAGCGCATATCACCAGTGCATCACCTCATCAGTGCCAACCAGCGCATATCCTCATCAGTGCCCACCAGTGCATCTCATCAGTGCATCTCACCAGTGCATCACCTCATCAGTGCCAACCAGCACATATCCTCACCAGTGCATCACCTCATCAGTGCCCACCAGTGCATCACCTCATCAGTGCCCACCAGTGCATCTCACCAGTGCATCACCTCATCAGTGCCAACCAGCGCATGTGCCCACCAGTGCATCTCACCAGCGCATATCCTCATCAGTGCTCACCAGCGCATATCCTCATCAGTGCCCACCAGTGCATCTCACCAGCGCATATCACCAGTGCTGAACCTCATCAGTGCCCACTAGTACAGCCCAATATCATTCACTGCCACCTCACTGCCACCAGCGGAGCGCTCCAGGCTCCGTTCCATCTCCCAGCACAAGAAAGTTCCAATGTCCCTGGCCCTGACGTGCTGCCCCGCCTCTGCCTACAATCCCCAGACGGCAGTGCGGGCCTGTAACAGCTAATCGGCGGTGGCCATTGCCGACATCCTCCACTCTGGAAAAAAAACGTCCCCTGACATGCTGCGCGTCCTGCCTCTGCCTACAAACCCCAGAATGCAACACGGGCCGGCAGTTACCGGCCCGCGCTGCATTCTGGGGTTTGTAGGCAGAGCGCGCAGCACGTCAGGGGACGTTTTTTCCCAGAGTGGAGGATGTCGGCAGCGGCCGCCGCCGATTGGCTGTTACAGGCCCGCTGGTTGGCTGCCGCGCTGGGTGTACCAAGATGGTCGCGGCTCCGGAGCTAGGCCGAAGCCGCGGCCTTTCCTGATGCTGTGACCGCGGCGGCAATCCGCCTAGCGCCGGAGCCGTGGCACCGCTAGCGGCCATGTTAAAAATCGGCCTAATTTGGGAAAAAAATCGGCCGATGCCGATTTCTCCAAAACGGCCAAATATCGGCCGACCTCTAATCTCTATGACTCTCAGAGAGTGTTATGATGTCATGCCCCGGCCTGGCAGTTGTAAATACTGCCCTGCACTTGGCTAGAAAGCCAAGATCCTTTTTTTTTTATCTCAGGCTTTCCAGCCTGGAGGAGAGATGTGGGGTCTTATTGATCCCACATCTCTCCATAAAGATGACCTCTCACGCACTATTCCTATTACAAGGGTTGTTTACATTCCTTGTAATATGAATAAAAGTGCTAAAAACTATTTTTTTAAGGGAAATTGTAAAAATAAAAAATGAAAAGTAAAATAAACAATACGTACATCGCGCCCACATATGTAAACGGCGTTCAATCCACACATGTTAGGTATTGCCGCGAACGTTAGAGTGAGAGCAATAATTCTATCCCAAAACGTGCTCTGTAACAATAAACATGTAACCTGTAAAAAAAATAAAAAATGTAAGCGTTGCACATTGAGATTTTTAGATACCGAAGTTTGCCACTATTCCACGAGTGTGCACAATTTTCAAGCATGACATGTTAGTTATCTATTTACTCGGTGTAACATCATCTTTCACATTATACAAAAAAATTGGGCTAACTTTTTTTTTTTTTTAAAACAAACGCACATAAAAAATTGCTGCGCAAATACTACATGACATAAAATGTTGCAACGACCCCCATTTTATTCTCTAGGGTGCCTGCTAAAAAAAACATATACAGTAAAACCTTGGATTGCGAGCATAATTCATCCCAGAAAGATGCTTTTAATCCAAATTTCCCCATATTCCTGTTCTGGGGACAACCTAAAATTAGTTATATTCCTTCACTTTTTGGCGATAAATAAAATAAACTGACAAATAGAAAAAAAAGGGCAACATTCATTGCCTGTGGGGCCCAATCACATCATTACACCGCACTGCCATGCAACTTGTATCATGGTGCAGGAGTGACATAGTGGGATTTGGCCCCCTGGACTTCAATGGGAGTGAATGAAAACGAATTAAGGTCTCATGCCCATGGCTGCAAGGGGGCTGTACAATGTGCATGAGCCTCCAGAACCTCCATAAAACACACAGCTGCTGCATGCAGCCACCCATAGACAGCAATTACAATCTACGGGTTTGCATACACACGCACATATGGACTTAGGCCCCAAACGCAGACAGACGACATTCAGAGCATGCGTCCGTGTGCATCGCACAGCTGCATTTTGTTATCGCTGTTTACGAGCAGCTGTGTGTACCGGGGAAGCTTACACAGTCGTTCTGGAGTTCATGCACGCTGTATGGCACCCTCTCAGCCTTGTATCCAAGCCCCTAATTCATCTCACATTGTTGCATGATGGCTGAAGCGCGACAGTCGCTCAGGTGTGAACAGGAAAGGAAACCCAACCCATGAAAGAAATATAAAATGCAGATACACAAGTGTGAACCCATCTGTACTGAGAGACACATGTGGGCTGCCATTACTGACTTCAACATTTTCTCAGTTACTGACCTGGAAGAAGTTCTCAGATCAGGAAGGTCAGACTCCCGGCTCTGTGTATCTGTTCCAGGTCAGTGATGTATAAAGTGTAGACATTGGGTCAGCATGACAACCATGGGAATGGTCCTTTTTTTTCATTTTTTTGATGGAGTAATGGAGGGTTATAACCCCTGTCAGTTTTTTTTTCACATCTGTGTCCCATTAGGGAGATTTGCCTTCACTTCCTGTTCTCATTACAACCCATAATTTGGAATTTTCATTCATTTTCACTTTCGGTGTTAACAGTAAACTAGGCAAATAGAGGATGAATCTCCCTTAGGCTCGATTCACACCTATGCATGTTGCTTTTGAGCGTTTTTGCAGTGCTTTTTGTGGTGCTTGCTGCATTTTTGAACACACGTTTTTACAGTGATTTGCGTTTTGCGTTTTGCGTTTTTTTTATTTTTTTTTATGAATTCTTTTTTAGCCGGCAATTTTTTTTTTTTTACATTTCCTTTAACAACCAGCTATAAACAGGTTAAAAAAACAAAAAAAAAATGTGAATCGCAGTAAAAACACTGTACTTGCGTTTTGGATGCGGGTCCATTAAATTCTATTACATGCAAAACGCTGCTTTTTGCAGAAAAAAGTCCCTGACCCTTTCCAAAAATGCAGAGGCACAAAAAAGCATTGATGTGAACATGTTCCATAGGAAACCATGTTAAAAAAATGTCCCTGCAAAATGCATAAAAAAACGCATTAGTGTGAATGGAGCATAACAGCGGCACAGACGGCAATAAAATCCTGACAGGTGTTCTCATCCCGCTCTACTCTATCCAAGGGGTTAAGGCAGGGCTCGACAAATCCCGGGCGCCAGGTCGCCATGGCGACTAGAAATAGGGTCCTGGCGACTTGAATTGGAAGGGGGCAAAAAAAAAAAAAAAAAAAAATATATTTTTTTTTTTTTTTTTTTTGAGCTGGGGCCATCTGGTGGTGAGCCGTTGGTATTACAAGTTATTACCACCAGATGTGAGCTGGCGCCATCTGGTAGTGGCCGTTGGTATTACAAGTTAAACATTACAAGTTAAACAGCAATTCTAATGTTGTTTTTCACTATTTTCACTGCCATCTTCTTCCCTCTAATTAGAACCCCCAAACATTATATATATTTTTTATCCTAACACCCTAGAGAATAAAATGGCGATCGTTGCAATACTTTCTGTCACGCCGTATTTGCGCAGCGGTCTTACAAGCGCACTTTTTTGTGAAAAAATTACACTTTTTTTCATTAAAAAATAAGACACCAGTAAAGTTATCCCCATTTTTTTCTATATTATGAAAGATAATGTTACGCCGAGTAAATTCATACCCAACATGTCACGCTTCAAAATTGAGTCCGCTCGTGGAATGCCGACAAACTTTTACCCTTTAAAATCTTCATAGGCGACGTTTAAAAAAAATCTACAGGTTGCATGTTTTGAGTTACAGAGGAGGTCTAGGGCTAGAATTATTGCTCTCGCTCTACCAATCGCAGCGATACCTCACGTGTGGTTTGAACACCGTTTACATATGCGGGCGCTGCTCACGTATGTGTTCGCTTCTGCGCGCAAGCTCGTCGGGACGGGGCGCGTTTTCTGGCTCCTAACTTTTTTACCTGGCTCCTAGATTCCAAGCAAATTTGTCAACCCCTGGGTTAAGGTACGTTACACCCCATTTTGAATGGCACACAAACACACTAAGGCAACACGGCTCCAGCACGCATGCATTGCAATGAGCCACAACGCACGGTTCCTCTCTACTGCTGTGGTGCAATGCATCAGAAAAATGCCGCAGGTCTACGTCTTTTGGTCTGTTCCTGTGTGTTGGTTGGCAGTTTATTCCAAATGAATGGGCTGCCTCAAAGTGGTTGTAAACCTCAGGTATGAAATATGAACAAAGCATATGCCTCTATAGTGTGTACTTGTCTCAATTGAGACCACTAAGTGTCATTTCTGTCTGCTGCATCATTCCTCTGCTATCAGCATGAAATCACTTCTGACAAGTTTTCCTGACACCAAGAGAAAAAAGGTGGCAGGGGAGGGATCTCCAGTCGATTGACAGCCTCAGCTCTGTTCCTGTGTGCTGTGTGAAGGGGGGGTGGGATCCCGTCTCTCCAATCAGCTCTTAGACCTCTTTCACACTGAGGTGCTTTACAGGCGCTATAGCACTAAAAATAGCGACTGCAAAGTGCCTGTAAAGTGCATATCCCCTCACTCCAGTGTGAAAGCCAGCGCAGAGTGCTTTCACACTGGAGCGGTGCGCTGGCAGGACACTCAAAAAAGTCCTGCAAGCAGCTTCTTTGCAGCGCTTTAGGAGTGATATATACACCGCTCCTAAAGCACCCCTGCCAATTGAAATCAATGGTCAGTGTCACCGAAGCGCCGCTTTCTGGGCACTTTTAACCCTTTTTCGGCCGCTAGTGTGGGTTAAAAGCACCCTGCGAACGCCCAGCGCTGCTCAGTGTGAAAGTGTTTTTAGAGGTCTCTTCACAAATGTGCATAGTGTAATGCCCCGTACACACGATCCGAAAATCGTACGGAAAATGCCGCTTTCGAAACGATCGTACGATAATCGGATCATTAGTACAGCGCTTCCGAGAGCCGATCAGGACAGTTCATCCGATTTTATTTATCGCACATGCCCGAAAATCTTTTTCGTACGATGCCAGATCGTCCGATTTTCGTATAATCAGTACAGCTGTTTTTGCGAAAATGCAATACAACACATGACATCACTTCTAATTTTTTATTCTGCCGTACGAGAATTTTCGTGACTTTAGTAAACTCATCAGATTCGACATGAGATTAGCATACAAAATAAAACGGACGATCATTCGTCCGATAATCGGATCGTGTGTACGGGGCATTACTTTAGCTCTCCACCACCCTTTTTCTGAACCCTCAAACACGCTTTTAAAATGTTCATCTTTGTACTGATGCAGATAAGAAAAGACTGCAGATAAACAGGTACAGCATATGTAGGATGATTTTTTTTCATCTCTGTGTATCACCTGAGGCCAGTCATTTCACTGGGTATTACAACCCACAGTAGGGCATGACACAATTCACCAAAAAAGGGGAAGGCGCAAACCCCTAGTGCATTATCCAAGTGATCAGCACAGCTCTGACGAAGGGGGTGCACCCCTGAAACGTGTCAGCATGCACATGTGAGGGATTAGAAACCCCTAGATCAGGGATTTTCGAACTATGGCCCTCCAGCTGTTGCGGAACTTCACCTCCCGTGAGGCATTGAAAAAATCTCTGACATTCACAGACACGACTAGGCATGATGGGAATTGTAGTTCCTGAACAACTGGAGGGCTGTAGTTTGAAGACCCCTGACCTAGATTTTCCACCTCACGTCACCCTTCCATGTATATGCTATATACTTGTGTACCTTTTTGTGAGTATGAATTTCATTGGTTGCTTTTTATATCAATACATTTCCTTTTTTACTTGGATAATGCACTAGAGGTTTTCGCCTTCCCCTTCTTTGTTTTTTGTAGTTCCACATGGGATATCCCCATCCAGGGAGGACTGCATCCACGGGGCATTTTGACCATATATGTGATGTGATATTGGTTGGCTGTCCCTTTTGGCGAGGACCACTGAGCACCGGGAGTGTTTGACTGTCTATTGATGACACAATGCTCAGGAATGGAGAAGTGTGAATGAGCACCACAAGGGCTCATTCCTAATGTATATGTTGTGCTGCACCATACAGCCTGCTCTAATGCAGTCCCATTGCATAGACAAGGCACTTTCCTTTTTCTCCTATAGTACAGTTCACACCATGGTGCTGCAGTGATTGGATCAGGGGTGGATGAACCTCACACTCCCCCCCCCCCCCCTCATCCAATCACAGAACACCTTGCATTCATTGAAAAGAAGGGAACTGTACGTTTCAGCACCAGACATTCAGTGATAATGAAAGTCGGAACATCACGCTACACAGCAGCGACCGCACATTGCACAAACTTTATTAGTATTGATTTACTTTAACAGTGCAAATAGTCAAAATATAGTTATTGGACAGAGGTCACCATTAAATGGCTGGAAATAGCAGTTAAAGGACACATTAGTTACTGTTATCTGCAGCCTAGAAACTGTATGACTGCAACTTTGTAGATTTTCACCCTTTCTTTTTCCAGCAGCCATAAAATGAATGAATTACCAGTCTGTGAGAGTTCACCGACCAGGAACTGGGAGCTGGGAACTTTTGTTAATAGGCGTAAGAACTTTAAAAGCAGGGTGAGGCACGTGTCTGAGCGGCTTCATTCTGTGACACTCCGTAGGATGATGATGGAGGGAGTATCCTATTGTGCTTGGGGAATTGTTTCCTTGTTGGCGAAAATTGGACCTCTTTTTATAAGGTTGTTTTTTGCAGATAAACTGAAGGATTCGGACTCGTGCACATGGGAAGTTTGGCCCATTCAGTGCACAAAAGGGCTGTTTTCGGGGAGGCACAGGTGCAACTTACAACCCACGCCCAGCAGCCTGTCAAAAATGAATGGCAGACTGAAATATGTGTCTGCTGTACACAGCTGGATGCTGTTCCCATTGGTACTTGTGTATGGGGCTGTATGCCTTGATTGTAGAAGGTCTGCATTTGGGGTATACATCCCTATACACATACAACCCCTGTATACGAGGCCCGCTCAGAACCGCATGCAGCCATGTACAGCAGCTGCATATTTAAGCCTGTCATTGATTTTGAAAGGCTCTCAGCAGCGGGCTGTACACTGCATCTATGCGTCCTGGGCGCCCAGTTTTTACACTGTATGGCCAAATACCCATGTGCATGAAGTCTTGGGTCTCTTTCAGACAGGCGGGTGGGGGGCAGTAAAAATACTTTAAGTGGTTAAACTTCCTGCATTTACACACAGAAGTTTTATCTAAGAAGGAAGTTTGTTATAATGTTTCATGTTAAAAACTTGGCAGACTGCCCTTACACACAGAAGTTTATCCCTTTGATCTAAGAAGGAAGCATTAGTTACAATGTTTCCCGTTAAAAACTTGGCAGACTGCCCTTACACACAGAAGTTTATCCCTTTGATCTAAGAAGGAAGCTTTAGTTACAATGTTTCTTGTTAAAAACTTGGCAGACTGCCCGGATATTTTCTTTTGACAGCTGATAAGTCTCTCCACTTGTTATATGAAAGAATCGGCAAACTCTGCATTAGAGATCGTCAGGGGGGTTGAATCGAGATGAAGATTTTTTAACGATTAATTTTGCAGCTCTATTACATGCCACATGTGGCATGTAATTTGTTTTGGGTGGGGGGGGGGGGGTTGAGTACCTGTCCCACTTCCTTCTTCCATCTTCTCGCCACCTAGGCGGCGGCCCCTCCTGCTCTACAATCTTCTGGGACATGTCACAGGTCCCAGAAGATTGCCTGGCCACTAGGGAGCGCAGCCACAAGCTGTCACAGCTGGGAGTCAACAGTTGCAATGAAAGGCCGCAGAGAGGACCGAGGCTTCAGGCAGCCGAGTCGCTAGACCGTGGGACAGGTGAGTGTCTGTTTATAAAAGGTCAGCAGCTACACTTTTTGTAGCTGCTGACTTTTATTAAACTGGAAAACGAGTGGAACTCCGCTTTAACAACCGAGGCAGAGCTGTTCACATGCCAAAGCCACAATAATTTGCTTCATGGGTGCGTCATTTTTGACTTGGGGTGCAGAGTTTCATAAGTGGCATCACACTCACCTATTGAGTTCAGTGGGGCCACACCACAACCACCTGCATTATAGGGCTAGGTGGTGAGAAAGCTGTATAATGTCTCCTCACCGCCTGTCAAATGCCCTAAAAAGCGTTTCAAACACGTGAACTCCAACGTGGCAAGAGGCAAGTCCTCAGGGTTCTGCGAGATGAAAAGTTTTCTTTGTTTTTTGTCTGTTTGCTGAACTTGATGTACTTTACTAATCAGGCGATGTAACTTTCTACTTTCCTCAAGCTTCCTCTCCACCAGTGACAAAATAAAGCAGTAAATGATAACATCGAATTGCACTGTTACATTGGACATATTCTTTATTGCTAAAACAAAGCTCTTTTACTGTCTTGCTTGGATGGGTAAATAAAGAGTAATAGAATGGTTGAAATACCTTCTGTGAAGAAAATGCAGCTTTATGCTCCCTTCAGTGCTGACCGTAGATTTGAACTCCTTCTTCAGATTGCCTAATCCTGGCTTCATTGGAGATTATGTGATCAAGACTGACACCAGTATTTTACTGTAGATGTCCTAAGCAGCAGTTCAGCTGCGATTTTTAGATGCGGTTCCGATACACATTTTTGGAGCCGGTGGGGCAGATCCACAAAAGAATTACGCCGGCTTATCTCTTGATACGCCGCGTAATTTCAAATTTTTCACGTCGTATCTTTGTTTTGTATCTACAAAACAAGATACGACAGCATCTCGGATCGATCCGACAGGCGTACGTCTTAGTACGCCGTCGGATCTTAGATGCAATTTTTCGGCGGCCGCTAGGTGGCGTTTCCATCGAATTCCGCGTCGAGTATGCAAATTAGCTAGTTACGGCGATCCACGAACGTACATCCGGCCGGCGCATTTTTTTACGTAGTTTGCGTTCGGCTTTTTCCGGCGTATAGTTAAACCTGCTATATGGTGGCGTACTCAATGTTAAGTATGGCCGTCGTTCCTTTTTGTTTTTTACATTGTTTTACGTTCGTTTTTTACATTGTTTGTGTAAGTCGTTCGCGATTAGGGATTTGCGTAGAATGACGTCACCGTCGTGAGCATTGGCTTGTTCCGGGTTAATTTCGAGCATGCGCACTGGCATACCCCCACGGACAGCGCATGCGCAGTTAAAAAAACGTTGTTTACTGACGGGTCACAACGTATTTACATAAAACACGCCCCCATCACAGATTTGAATGCCGCGCCATTACGCCGCCAAAGATACACTACGCCGCCGTAACTTACGGCGCAAATTCTTTGAGGATTCGAAAAAAAATAAGTTACGGCGGCGTAGTGTATCTTAGATACGCTGCGCCCGGCGGAGAGATGCGCCGCTGTACGTGGATCTGGCCCAGTGTCTTTACATTAACCAGGAGCGTGACGGAAAGCTGCCTGCTGTGTTCTCAACGGATGACTAGTTAACTGTCAGAGGGGGTAGGACACTTATCTGAGCATGCAGCCTGGCAGTCCAGGAAAGTGCGAGCCAGTTCCCTCCCTTCCTTCTGAACCATACCAGGCCACATAGGGTGGGTGCTTTGGGGAAGGTGGGGACTCTGCCCCCTGCACCCCAAAGCACCTTGTCCCCACGTTTTCCCCGCAACCCTGGCCGGTGGTTGTGGGGGACTTAAGGCAGGGGGCTTATTGGTACCTGCAAGCCCACTTTAACAAGGGGGCCCCCAGATTGTAGCTCCCCCCCATGAGAATGAGTATGGGGTACATTGTGCCCCATACTCATTTACCAAAGAAAATGTCTATTAAAAAAAATTATGTCCCCCCGATGCAGATCCATCGTCAATCATGACGCCCACCACCACCGCCAACCTGGAAAAAAAAAAGTTTGCTCCTGCTGAAAGCTCCTGCCGTCTGACAGTTCTAAAATAGCTAAGGGGCGGGAACGCCCGGCAACTTCAGGTGACCCTGCCCCCTGTGACATCACTGACCCAGCATGCATCGGTCAATGACGTCACAAGGGGGCTCTGAGCAGAAAGCCATGACTATCTGTAGTTGGATCCTAACTCTGCCCCTCCAGCGCTCACTGGACTGACAGATTTTGGAGGGAGTGGGAGCGGCTGGCTCACTCTCCCAGCGGCTCGCTGAGCCACCTGTCAGTCCAGGCTTCTGGGTGGATCTCGACTGTAAACTTGGGATCAATCCACCACCTGGAGTGACGTCATACAACATAGGACTTTATCCCACTGTCGGGTCAGAGGAGTGCAGACCGGATTGCACTCCTGTGATCCATAGGAGAAGCATGGCCAAAAAAGCTTTGGCTGTTCTTCCCCTTTTATGTACTGTGGACTGTAAATATGTGTTCAAATGGCTGACATCTTTTATGAATTTTTTTTATCTCTGTTGGAGGGTCTAGCCAATCTTGACTCTGATCTTCCCCTTTGGCTGGTCTCAAGCTGCAGTGCCTAGGCATTCTTAAATGTGGCCAGTACTAAAGAAGATAACCCTTTAATTATGAAATATTTGTAAATGAGGCCTTATTAAAGCAAGGCAAATAGACTCAATGATCTGCAAAGTGGTTTTCAGATGGTCAATAAGGGCTCATGCACATGGGTGTGGCCAGGGGGACAAGAAAAGCAGGCGGTTGAGCGACACTATTCTGTCCCTATACCCCCCCCCCCACCAACTGCCCACCTAAACAAGGGCATGCAGCCGCTGTACGATGTACACATGTTGCAGCAGCAGCATAATGGCATGTCGCATTCAGCAAGCTGTACCAAAGCTGAACCTGACCCATTCATGTGAATGGGGCTGAGCAATAGCATGTTGGACAATTTTTTGGATGTTAATTTTTGTGTGTCCTTGTTTTCTCCAAAATTGTATTTTCTTATTTTTCTCAAGTCGTCTTCCAGGGTAGCATCTGAGAGATAAACTCCACTCCTCCTACCTCTCAGATACTGCCCTGGAAAAAGTGTGACCAGGTACCTAACACCTGTTATTTTTCTTTGTCTACTTTTCTTTCTTTTCTTTTTTTTTCTTTTCCTTTCCTTTTTCCTTTTTCTTTTCCTTTTCTCTTCCTTTTTCCTTTTTCTTTTCCTTTTCTCTTCCTTTTTCCTTTTCTCTTCCTTTTTCCTTTTCTCTTCTTTTTCCTTTTCTCTTCTTTTTTCTTCTTTTTCTTTTCTCTTCTTTTTCTTTTCTCTTCTTTTCCTTTTCTCTTCTTTTCCTTTTCCTTTTTCCCTTTTTCTTTTCCCTTTTTCTCTTCTTTTTCTTTTCCCTTTTTCTCTTCTTTTTCTTTTCTTTTCCCCTTTTTCTCTTCTTTTTCTTTTCTTTTCTTTTCCCCTTTTTTCTCTTCTTTTCCCCTTTTTTCTCTTCTTTTCCCCTTTTTTCTCTTCTTTTCCCCTTTTTTCTCTTCTTTTCCCCTTTTTTCTCTTCTTTTCCCCTTTTTTCTCTTCTTTTCCCCTTTTTTCTCTTCTTTTCCCCTCTTTTCTCTTCTTTTCCCCTTCTTTTCTCTTCTTCTTTTCCCTTTTTTTTTTTTTTCCCCCCCTACACAATTTTCTTTTCTTTCCCTTTTTTCCCTTAAATTTTTGAATGTTGCGCTTCACCCAGTGCATAACAACACAATTTGTTGCACGTTTTTCCAGAAAAATGCTTCTCTGCTTGCCTTGTTTGGGGTGCCATTAACAATAAATGTCACTGCAAGTGCAACACACAATTTTGTGAGCGGTTACGAATCGTTCAGGTGTGAAGGGGGCCTTAATTCTCATTGGTTCCTTCTGGGATATTGCACAATCATCATTGCTTTCTGGAATTAGCTTTGCTGGTTTGTAGAGACAAGGATGGCGTCATTCTGGTCAGGATGTAGTAAAAAAAAAAGTGAAGTTTTACGGTTTGAATTAGTAAAGTTTATGTAACGCTTATCTTCCTCTCATTGCTAGAACTTCCTGATCAGATAATATTTAGTTTCAGCTGCTGCATCCTGCCTGGGATACTGTAACAAACTCTAAGTATTACAAAACAGTCCATAAAGCTTGTGGTCCCTGAATAGCACAATGTTTCCCAATGTGAGTTTTACCTGTAGAGTTCCTGCAGTGAGTCAGCACTATTGTGTCCCCTGGGTGGGAGGTGAACACTTGGAGGAAGCTGAGTACTCAGGAGTGCCGTCTGGTTATTGTTACAGGACTCGGCTGGAGGAGCTCACCTGAGCCGGCGAGATGAGCGACAAAGCAGTGACGCCCCCCAAAGGGGAAGATCAGGGGTCTACCAGAGTCATCACTGTCATCTTCTTGGCTCTGCTCATCGACCTTCTTGGATTTACTCTTATTTTACCCTTGATGCCTTCCATACTGGATCACTTTGGCAAGTCTAATGTAAGTAGTGACACACTAAGAGGCTTGTGTACATGGAAATCTGCATTTCAGGGTGTCAAGCACAGTCAGAAGATGAAATTTGATTTGAGTCCTACAGGTACAGTCATTTCCAGTGAATTGCATTGCTTGCAGTTTCTCTTTTACAGTCATGTCCCGGCTGTGCTTTTCATGTATAAGCATCAGTGAGGATGCAGTGTAAATGGCAAGTACAGCATGCCCTTGCATGCTTTTGACACATGTTTTAGGTGATTCTTGCAAAATTAACATATATTGTAAACTGACTACTTCTTCATTACTAGGACTTCTCCAGGGCCTCTTCTATATCCTGGAGCTCCCTATCCTAATCTGTCCAAATATCTCATACTCTTTCCAACTTAACTGGTTAAGACCCGGATCATTATGCAGGTTAAGGACCTTGCCCTTTTTTGCGATTCGGCACTGCGTTGCTTTAACTGACAATTGCGCGGTCGTACGATGTGGCTCCCAAACAAAATTGGCGTCCTTTTTTTCCCACAAATAGAGCTTTTTTTTGGTGGTATTTGATCATTTTGCAATTTTTATTTTTTGCGCTATAAACAAAAATAGAGCGACAATTTTAAAAAAAATTCAATATTTTTTTTCTTTTTGCTATAATACATATCCCCAAAAAAAGATATAAAAAAAATGTTTTCCTCAGTTTAGGCCGATACTTATTCTTCTACATATTTTTCGGGGAAAAAAAATCGTAATAAGCGTTTCGTTTGCGCACAAGTTATAGCGTTTACAAAATAGGGGGTAGTTTTATGGCATTTTTATTAATATTTTTTTTTTACTAGTAATGGCGGAGATCAGCGATTTTTATCAGTACTGCGACATTATGGCGGACACTTCGTACACTTTTGACACATTTTTGGGACCGTTGGCATTTTTATAGCGATCAGTGCTATAAAGATGCTTTGATTACTATAAAAATGCCACTGGCAGGGAAGGGGTTAACACTAGGGGGTGAGTAAGGGTTAATCATGTTCCCTGGGTGTGTTCTAACTGAAGGGGGGGGGGTTTAGACTCACTAGGGGAAATGACAGATCGCTGTTCATACATTGTATGAACAGACAATAAGTAATTTCTCCCCCTGACAGGACCGGGAGCTGTGTGTTTACACACACAGCTCCCGGTTCCCGCTCTGTAACGAGCAATCGCGGGTGATCGCGCCCGCCGGGCACGCGCGTCGGCGTCAGGGGCGTGCGCCCCTATTGGCTGAACGGCGAGATGACGTAGATCTACGTGATCTCGCCCAGCAGAGCCGACCTGCCGCCGTATAACTGCGGCGGCTGGTCGGCCTAGCAGTTAAGTGGTTAATGCCCGGTTCACGCTGGTGCGACATGCGCTCTGACTTTGAGAGCACGTGTCACATGACAAGTTGTGCCCCATTCAGTGCAATGGAACAGTTCTAATTGGAGTGACTTGAGTTGCTCCGACTTAGTAAAAGGTTCCTGCACTACTTTTGTTCTGACTTTGGCATGACTTGAATTGACTTCTGTCAAAGTCGTGCTGAAGTCGCGCTGGGATGTCGGCTTCGAAGTCGCTGCAGTGTGATCCGGGCCTTAAGCAGAACTAATATCATCATACTTCTCCTCTACAGCGGTTCGAAGTTCACAAGAGGTCCTCCGCTGGCATCTTCTCCCCTGATCATTCCAGGTGCCGATCTTCAGCCACCTTCATAGCACAGCAGTCAGTTGTCCCTGCACACAAGGACCAATGCTGGCGATGTAAATGGAGCCGTGCAATTGCAGCTCTGTTTACATGCCACATCAGACTGTGAGAAGACATGTAATTGTATTTTATTGCAGACGAGACATTGCATGTTTCTTCTGCGATAAATAGCCTGTCTGCTTGTAATTTTTTTTCTTATGTTGCCTTCAGTTCTGCTTTAAGATGATCCCTGAAAACTCATCTCTTCAGTAAAGCCTATACTGGCTGCACCTAAAAACTGAAATATGACCTACTCCATCAACTCCTCTCCATACAGCTATCATCTTTTATATCACTTACCCCTCGTTTTTAGGTTGTAAGCTCTCACGAGCAGGGTCCTCCTAAACCTCTTGTATTGAATTGTTTTGTAACTGTACGGTCTCACTAGTGCAGAAATGTGGTGCTGTATAAATCATTTATATATTAATGTACAACAGGGGTGCCCAACCTTTTTGAAGAGCGAGGGCCACTTAAGCGACTTGGTAACTGGTCAAGGACCACAATGAGCGGAGCGGGCAGATGACAGGTCCCTGTCCACACTGCATATGCAGAGCGTACATGGACACAGCCCGCTCTACTCTATGGGCCCTCCAATCCCATCTGCCCAGACGGAAGAGGACCAATTCTCTTCTGTATTTTTTGCAGATCTGATTGGAGGTAGGCCCCTCAATAGAGGTGAATGGAGGGTCCAATTGGGTCTGCCTGGAAAACAGACAGGCAGACCCAATCAAACCGATCGTGCGAAAGGGGCCTAAGGTATTTAGGCTGATGCACTGTGGTTTACCCACACATTGGGTGCAGCGCAATGCATCTGTGGCTTTCCTGCGGGTTAGCTGCACTTTGCCAAAGACTTCTATTATATCTTGCAGGTGTGGTACACTTTTTTTTAAAGTACATCAAAACTCCTGCATTCAGAAAGCACACCAAACCCGCAGGTAATGACAGAATCTATGGTGCAGTGCACCTGTGGATCAGTTTGAAAGCAGCTCAGTAAATACTGCATAACAGATTATTATTATTATTATTTTAATACAGGATTCATATAGCACCAACAGTTTGCACAGCACTTAACAACATAAGGGAAGACGGTACAGTTACAATACAAATCAATACAGGAGGGATCAGAGGGCCCTGCTTACAGTCTAGAAGTGTGTGTGTATATATATATATATATATATATATATATATATAATATATCTACACACACACACACTCACGTCCCAGAGATTTATATATTTATAATTATAAGCAGCTGCTTAAGTATATCATAAGTGCCCGTTCACACTACCTTGACTTGGGATCCGACTTGTGTCGCCCGACATGAGAAATTACATTAACCACTTAAGACCCAGACCTTTAGGCAGCTAAAGTACCCGGCCAGGTTTTGCGATTCGGCACTGCGTCGCTTTAACAGACAATTGCGCAGTCGTGCGAAGTGGCTCCCAAACAAAATTGGCGTCCTTTTTTTCCCACAAATAGAGCTTTCTTTTGGTGGTATTTGATCACCTCTGTGTTTTTTTTTTTTTTGCGCTATAAACAAAAATAGAGCGACAATTTTGAAAAAAATGCAATATTTTTTACTTTTTGCTATAATATCCCCCAAAAATATATAAAAAAAATTTTTTCCTCAGTTTAGGCCGATACGTATTCTTCTACCTATTTTTGGTAAAAAAAAACGTTTATCGGTTGGTTTGCGCAAAATTTATAGTGTTTACAAAATAGGGGATAGTTTTATTGCATTGTTATAATTTTTTTTTTTTTTTTTTACTACTAATGGCGGCGATCAGCGTTTTTTTTTTCGTGACTGCGACATTATGGCCGACACTTCGGACAATTTTGACACATTTTTGGGACCATTGTCATTTTCACAGCAAAAAATGCATTTAAAATACATTGTTTATTGTGAAAATGACAATTGCAGTTTGGGAGTTAACCACGGGGGGCGCTGAAGGGGTTATGTATGACCTCATGTGTGTTTACAACTGTAGGGGGGTGTGGCTGTAGGTGTTACACACAGCTCCCCGTTCTTCAGCTCCGGGGACCATTCGCGGGAATCCAGCGGCGATCGGGTCCGCGGGTCCTGGAGCTTCGGACCGCGCCCGCGACCCACGGCTGGGTACTAGCACAGGACGTACCTATACGTGCATGTGCCCAGCCGTGCCATTCTGCCGACGTAAATGTGCAGGAAGCGGTCCTTAAGTGGTTAAAGTGAATTAGAGCCGTATTAACCACTTAAGGACCGCCTACCGCCGATATACGTCGGCAGAATGGTACCGCTGGGCACAATCGCGTACCTGTACATGATTGTATAAAGCCCAGCGGTGGGTTGCGGGCGCGCTCCCGGGACCCGGTCCGAAGCTCCGTGACCTCGGCCGCGGGACTCGCGGACCCGATCGCCGCTAGAGTCCCGCGATCGGTCCCCGGAGCTGAAGAACGGGGAGAGCCGTGTGTAAACACGGCTTCCCCGTTCTTCACTGTGGCGCTGTCATCGATTGTGTGTTCCCTAATATAGGGACTCCCAATCAATGACGTCAGACCTACAGCCACACCCCCCTACAGTTGTAAACACACTTCAGAGAACACAACACCTACAGCGCCCCCTGTGGTTAACTCCCAAACGGCAACTATCATTTTCACAATAAACAATGCATTTTTAATGCATTTTTTGCTGTGAAAATTACAATGGTCCCAAAAATGTGTCAAAATTGTCCGAAGTGTCCGCCATAATGTCGCAGTCACGAAAAAAAATCGCTGATCGCCGCCATTGGTAGTAAAAAAAATAAAAAAAAAATAATAAAAATGCATAACTATCCCCTATTTTGTAAACGCTATAATTTTTGCGCAAACCAATTGATAAACGCTTAACAAAAATAGGTAGAATACATATCGGCCTAAACTGAGGAACATTTTTTTTTTTTATATATATGTTTTTGGGGGATATTTATTATAGCAAAAAGTTAAAAATATTGCATTTTTTTCAAAATTGTCGCTCTATTTTTGTTTATAGCACAAAAAATAAAAACCGCAGAGGTGATCAAATACCACCAAAATAAAGCTCTATTTGTGGGAAAAAAAGGACGCCAATTTTGTTTGGGAGCCACGTCGCACGACCGCGCAATTGTCAGTTAAAGCAACGCAGTGCCGAATCGCAAAAAATGGACCTGGTCTTTTACCTGCATTTTGGTCCGGGTCTTAAGTGGTTAATGTACACTACTGAGGTCGCTCCAACTTCAAAAAAGGTTCCTGTACTACTTCAAGGCGACTTGTACCCATTGATTTCAATGAAAGTCGCCTCCAAATCCTCCACAGAGCTTGTTTGATTGGCCACTGGCAAAGTTGCCTGTCCTGGAGACGACTTGAAGTTGCCTCCCAAAGTCATGCCAACTTTCATGTCGCTGTAGTGTGAACCGGCACTAAATGTTTAGCAAGCGCATTACAAATGCATCTTAAATAAGATTCAGTTAATACCGAGCACACTTGTTTCTGACTGATGCCTTTGTACACAAGCCCTAAAGCTGTCCATAGATGTCCCAATCGCCATAAAATTTTCTGAAAATAATAGTAACACGTATGTGCAGCAGCAAATAGGTTGGGCTTTAACGTCCACACACTGCACATATGCGTTAGCAGTGTTTTCTCTGGGGAGCTGCGGTGGCTCAACGCGATTTGGCACTGCGCTGACAAGCCATTTACCTCTGCAGCTAGGGGTTCGGATCCCGGTCTCAGCTACATGTGAATTGAGTTTGGTGGTCTCAGCCCGGCTCCCGGTGGGTGTGCTATGCGAGGTAAGCCTGCGCTTAGTACGCCCACCCTCCTCCCACAAAAACCACCACACTTACACGCACTCAAAATTGGGTTAACATGCACGCACTTTGACCACGCGGTCTCTAAAAAGAGAGGCGAAGGACTAACGGGGCTGGTTGAGCGGGCTAGATCCTCTCACTCCCTTATAGGGAGTCCCTCTGCCCCCGTTGGGCTTCAAAGCGGAGCAGGTAGGGCGGGCTGACCCCCTCACACACCCACCATTGCCACCCGGGGCATGGAGAAAGGTGGCAGATTGCCTCTGGGGGAGGCCTGCCTACTCCCAACTCCTGCAGTCTGGCTCCTCTCTCGAGTACACGCACAAAATACACTTTAAAAAAAAAAAGCAGTGTTTTCTGTGCCAAGAGTGCAGTCACTGCACATTTCCAGCTCAGTGACCGAGCTGTCAAAGACGACTCTCGGCCTCTACTGATAAATGTGAGCATGTGGGACTGGCTTCCGATCGTGTGTCTACTATGGCAGCCAATTACAGGATAAAGAAAAGATTACTTCTCTCTCTAATAGTCCCAATAACCAGTGTCACCGGGAATAAATCCAAAATTTTGAGTTGCTTCCAGAACAGGGATAGAGGGAAAATCTTCAAATGAGTTAGTTGTTCCCTGAGCTGGCTACACACTATACAATTTTCTTGTACAACTTTCCTTTAGATTTAACAAAATCATATAATATGAGGTCAAAGCTAAACACTTAACCTTACACTACATAGTTGAAGGTAAATCTAAAGGAAATTTAACAACAAAAATTGTATGTGTATCCAGCTTAAGAAAATTCCCCCCCCCCACATTGGAAAGATATCCTTTCACTTCCTGTTGGGACTACAGAACAGGAAGTAAAGAGAAATATCCCCAATGAAACACAGATGGCAAAAAAAAAAGTTTTGACCCTTCCTTACTGTGTTAAAAATTAAAAAAAAAAATCCTTTTATGCCCCATTCATATATCGTGTAGCAGGAATGAGCCTTCCCACTACATGATATGGAAAGTGTGATCCTGCATGTTGCATAGGGACAGCCCATTCACTTGAAGCTCCTGCTCCTTTTTGGGGGGGTAAGCTTTGCATTGCCACGACAGATTTGCATCACATTTGGGGTGCCATTTAAGGATAATGATACCAAACGTGCGTCATGTGTTTGCATTGGGAATCGCAGACAGAATAGCAGAGATTCTGCCCACAGTTCCAAATCACAAAGTGTGAATGGAGCCTTGGATGTACTGTAAATTAAAAAATGTATTTGTTTCCTTGTTCTGTCATCCTAGGATAGTATGTACCAGACACTGCAGGGCACCGTAGGCTGGTTTGCAGAAGCCGTGGGAGTTCCCCAGGAGAGGAAGTATAACAGTGTTCTCTTTGGTGGTAAGTTATGAAATAATAACGTGAACAATCTATAGTGCTGTGAGGGGTCACTCAGGTTCCACATGGCAGGATAGAAGATTTTTTTTTCTGCAATAATTCTGTAAATTTACAAACTTTGGGATTGCCTCACACATCCAATAATGGTCTGCCTGCACTATATTGAGATCGCACACAACAGAGGTGGCACACAACAGTAATGATAGTGGAGCTAGCATACTCGCCTTGTCCTCGCATCGGGGGTGGTCACACTTCATAGCTGAGTCAGTTGACCTGAAAGATGGAGCAGCTCCCCTGCTCACCTATCACTGCAGGATCATGCAGGGGGGATATAATATATAAATTCGGAGCATATTAAAATGTTCGCTCTTCTGCTCTGTGTGGTAAATCCCAACGTGTTATCAGACTCTTATCTTGACCTGTTATTGAAGGTGCTTGGAACTGAGGAATCCTGAAGTTTTGTGGTCATGGGTTTGGGAAAGTAGAAATTTTCTATAAGGCCATAGTGAGGTGAGAGTCTTATGTGGGGGGTGGATTTATCGGTGGGTTTAACCACTTCCTTACTGGGCACATATACCCCTTCCTGACCAGGTGAAATTTCAGCTTCCGGCACTGCGTCGCTTTAACTGACAATTGCGCGGTCATGCGATGTGGCTCCCAAACAAAATTGACGTCCTTTTTTCCCCACAAATAGAGCTTTATTTTGGTGGTATTTGATCAGAAGCGTCTGGTTTGCGCAAAAGTTATTGCGCTTACAAAATAGGGGACAGAATTATTATTTTTTATTATTTTTTTTTACTACTAATGGCGGCGATCAGCATTTTTTTTCGTGACTGCGACATTATGGCGGAGACATCGGACACTTTTGACACATTTTTGGCGCCATTCACATTTATACAGCGATCAGTGCAATAAATATGCACTAATTACTGTATAAATGTGACTGGCATTGAAGGGGTTAACACTAGGGGGTGAGGAAGGGGTTAATGTGTACCCTGAATTGTGTTACTAACTGTGGGGGAAGGGGGGTGACTGGGGGAGGTGACCGATGCTGTGTCCCTATGTACAAGGGACACAGATCGGTCTCCTCTCTCCCCTGACAGGACGTGGAGCTCTGTGTTTACACACAGAGCTCCACGTCTTGTCCCTGTAGCCGCCGATCGCGAGTCCCTGGCGGACATCGCGGCCGCCAGGCACTCGCATCGGCATCTCAGCGATGCGGCGAGCGCGCGCGCGCCTCCATCCGACGCGCGCCCGCTGGCTGCGCGTGCAGGCCGTAAAAACACGGCCTCCCAGAGATGTAGAGCCACCCTGCGGCCATATAAAGTCGTACGGCCGTCGGGAAGTGGCTAATGCTGCCACCTGTTGCTTTTTACATATAGTACCTTAAGGCAACCCTGTTATGAAAAATAAACATTAAAACTGTTACTGTAAAAAAATTCTTACCTTTCCCATACCCGTGGCACTGTGAATGTTTAACTTTTGGTAGTTACTAGGTGGTTACCCAGGTTACTAAACACTGCTCCATAGCGTAGATTTGCTGGCAGCATGTTGGAGTCGGTTGCAATCAGTGGGTAGATTGTTATTAATTGATACTTCCAAGAGTTCCAGCCTAAGCCCCCCGCCCGGGTCCACTGCGGCTCTTTCTGGTTCCTTACGCTAACCTCCAAATCACCACAGCAATGCTATTTACAGGTATAGTAACAGCGTTTTTAAGATTTATTTTGCAAGACAGGGTCACTTTAATCTGTTCAGCAGATTTCTTCTCTTTAGTTGATGAGACTCTCAGAGATCAATGAAAGTGAATCTTGCATAATGCCTAACAATGTGATAAAATACTTTGCGGTGCCCTTGAACACCTGTAAAAAACTGACCACACATGTTACAATATGATTGCACAATCTCCTTTTAGATTTACCAACAACTATGCAGTGTGATGGTCTACCCGCCTAGATACAAATTGAATGGATTGTTTAGGTGGGCCTTAACATGAACATTATAAGATTAGATTGTATTCCATGTGGTCAGCTTTAGTCTTCATATTGATCTCAGTGTCTCTGGGGAGCCCATTGGATCTTGGAGTTAAGGCTGTACACAGTGTTGCAACTTCTAAAATGTAAGCCCCACCCCATTTGTTCAACAGTCCAATGCAACGGCTTCTAAAGCACACTTGGCACTGGGAGGGAGGGCCTTATTCTTGACTTTTTCTGAAGTTTTGGCCTCATGGAGAACAGGGCTTATGATGTAAGTGTAGCAGTGCGAGAATAAACTCTGTGAAGGTCCCTAGGCAGTCCAAACCGTGGGCCCCCCTTTGCAGGTTTCTAGAGGTTTCTCGTGCACGTGCTCTAGTGAGATAACATTGAACTAAGTAGTGTACACATTAGATGACTATTGATACTGTACATTACACGTACGTAATGAGAGTGGAAGAGCTCTTGCGCTATCGGTACTAAAAGCTAGGGGGCACTGCTGCAGTCACCTGATAGTCTGTCCTCGCCAGAAAAATGGAAAATGTGAATAGGTGATGGTGACGCGCTGTCTTACTAAACAAACAAAAAGTGATACAGGACCCCCCAACTGGGTAAAGTGACCACTTGGGACAATATCTCAATATATATATATATATATATATATATATATATATATATATATATATATATATATATATATATATATATATATATATATATATATATACGGGTATAGAGCAGGGATCTCCAAACTGTGGCCCTTTGCTAGTCTTTATCCGACCCTTGGGGCACAATTCTTCCCACCGATATAAGGCACTATTTGTCCCACTGATACCAACAATGAGGCACTATATCTTCCACCGATCCCAATGATGGGATACTATACCTCCTACTAATAGGGGGAACACACCTCCTCCTATTGGCTATCAACCCTAAAGCCATATTTATTCTCACTGATGCTGGGCCCGTGACATGTTCTGCCCCTGCTGGCCACAATCCGGCCCTCCTAAAGTCTGAAGGACAATAAAGTGGCTCTTTGTTTGAAAAGTTTGGAGACCCCTGGTATAGAGTATACCAAAGTATAGCAACAATGTGAACTAACAGTGCAGTAAGTAGTACAAATGCTCAAGCAGACATATGGCAAATGTAAACAAAAAACAAATGAATTGAATTAAATAAAATGTCTACTGAAAACACATATATGTGAAATAAGCACACAAGTGTATAATAAAGTCTAATAAAATAGTGATTCCAAGAAAAGCCAAAATCCAGTGTTTGGGAGAGCAACTTCAGTGCAGACACCTCTTGTGTTACCTAAATGCTCACCTCAGAGATATAGCACGGACAGCCCAAAGTACCACAGGTGTATCCTCAAGACTGCAGCGAGACTTGTTTGTAGCTGGGAAGGGACTCCACATCAGATGGGCATAAAACAAGGGAAAATAGCAAAGGGATAATAGCATAATCCTGAGAGAGTACTTGATAAAAAATAATAGATCACATATACATGCACTCACATGGAGGCCATGGATAGTGGGCCTATCTCCAACGAACACCGAGTTCGTACACTGGTCCTGTCTGTGTTCCTGGGTGTTCCTGAGTGTATACAGAGTGTCTCTCCTCTGCTTCTTCCACCTCCTGCCTTGCCACGTAGTGTCAAGTGTATTACTCAAAGGATTTGGATGGAAGGAAAGGGAGGGAGACCCATAGTGCAATACCGCATACAAAGTTTAATGAAAAAATAGAATAAAACTCACCTTAAAACGAAGGGGCAGTTCCAAAACACCAACGAGCGGCGAGCTCGTCTCCCTGCCGTCCCTGGGACCAGGAGCACTAGATCCTACACGCTCTGACGGCAGGGAGACGAGCTCGCCGCTCATTGGTGTTTTGGAACTGCCTCTTCGTTTTAATGTGATTTTTATTCTATCTTTTCATTAAACTTTGTATGCGGTATTGCACTATGGGTCTCCCTCTCTTTCCTACCATCCAAATCCTCTGAGTAATACACTTGACACTATGTGGCAAGGCAGGAGGTGGAAGAAGCAGAAGAGAGACACTCTGTAAACACTCAGGAACACAGACAGGACCCAGTGTACGAACTCGGTGTTCGTTGGAGATAGGCCCACTATCCATGGCCTCCATGTGAGTGCATGTACAGTGAGGAAAATAAGTATTTGAACACCCTGCTATTTTCCAAGTTCTCCCACTTGGAAATCATGGAGGGGTCTGAAATTGTTATCGTAGGTGCATGTCCACTGTGAGAGACATAATCCAAAAAAAAAAATCCAGAAATCACAATGTATGATTTTTTTAACTATTTATTTGTATGATACAGCTGCAAATAAGTATTTGAACACCTAAGAAAATCAATGTTAATATTTGGTACAGTAGCCTTTGTTTTCAATTACAGAGGTCAAACGTTTCTTGTAGTTTTTCACCAGGTTTGCACACACTGGAGGAGGGATTTTGGCCCACTCCTCCACACAGATCTTCTCTAGATCAGTCAGGTTTCTGGGCTGACGCTGAGAAACACGGAGTTTGAGCTCCCTCCAAAGATTCTCTATTGGGTTTAGGTCTGGAGACTGGCTAGGCCACGCCAGAACCTTGATATGCTCCTTACAGAGCCACTCCTTGGTTATCCTGGCTGTGTGCTTCGGGTCATTGTCATGTTGGAAGACCCAGCCTCGACCCATCTTCAAAGCTCTAACTGAGGGAAGGAGGTTGTTGCCCAAAATCTCGCAATACATGGCCCCGGTCATCCTCTCCTTAACCACTTGGGATCCGCCTGCCGTCAATTGACGGCTACAGTGCGGATCCCAATTTCCAAACTGCCGTCAATTGACGGCCGCCCCTTAGGGCGGTCCCCGCGCGCGCTCCAGAGCGCGCTGCGGGGAAAATCTGTGTTGGCCGTGTCCCTCGGACACAGCCAATTACAGATCGCCGCGAACGGCCAATCAGAGTGGCCGTTCGCGAGGCGATCTGTGCGGCCAATGAGAGAGGATCTCATATGTAAACATATGAGATCATCTCTCATTGCCGTTTTACACAGAGACAGCGGTGCTGTCTCTGGAGAGGAGACGGATCTGTGTCTCTTGTACATAGAGACACAGATCGGTCACCCCCCCAGTCACCCCCCCTCCCCCACAGTTAGAACACTAAGCAGGGATACATTTAACCCCTTCCACACCCCCTAGTGTTAACCCCTTCAATGCCAGTCACATTTATACTGTAATTAGTGCATATTTATAGCACTGATCGCAGTATAAATGTGAATGGCGCCAAAAATGTGTCCGATGTGTCCGCCATAACGTCGCAGTCCCATTAAAAATCGCAGATCGCCGCCATTTCTATTAAAAAAAAATAATTAAAAAATAATAATTCTGTCCCCTATTTTGTAAGCGCTATAACTTTTGCGCAAACCAGTCGCTTATTGCGATTTTTTTTTTTTTTTTACCAAAAATATGTAGAAGAATACGTATCGGCCTAAACTGAGAAAAAAAAATGTTTTTTTTTTTTTAAATTGGGATATTTATTATAGCAAGAAGTAAAAAATATTGTATTTTTTTCAAAATTGTCTCACTTTTTTGTTTATAGCGCAAAAAATAAAAACCGCACAGGCGATCAAATACCACCAAAAGAAAGCTCTACTTGTGGGGAAAAAAGGACGTCAATTTTGTTTGGGAGCCACGTCGCACGACCGCGCAATTGTTAGTTATAGCGATGCAGTCCCGAAAGCTGAAATTTCACCTGGGCAGGAGGGGGGTATATGTGCCCAGTAAGCAAGTGGTTAATACAGTGCAGTCGCCCTGTCCCATGTGCAGAAAAACACCCCCAAAGCATGATGCTACCACACCCATGCTTCACAGTAGGGATGGTGTTCTTGGGATGGTACTCATCATTCTTCTTCCTCCAAACACGGTTAGTGGAATTATGACCAAAAAGTTCTATTTTGGTCTCATCTGACCACATGACTTTCTCCCATGACTCCTCTGGATCATCCAAATGGTCATTGGCAAACTTAAGACGGGCCTTGACATGTGCTGGTTTAGGCAGGGGAACCTTCTGTGCCATGCATGATTTCAAACCATGACGTCTTAGTGTATTACCAACAGTAACCTTGGAAACGGTGGTCCCAGCTCTTTTCAGGTCATTGACCAGCTCCTCCCGTGTAGTCCTGGGCTGATTTCTCACCTTTCTTAGGATCATTGAGACCCCACGAGGTGAGATTTTGCATGGAGCCCCAGTCCGAGGGAGATTGACAGTCATGTTTAGCTTCTTCCATTTTCTAATGATTGCTCCAACAGTGGACCTTTTTTCACCAAGCTGCTTGGCAATTTCCCCGTAGCCCTTTCCAGCCTTGTGGAGGTGTACAATTTTGTCTCTAGTGTCTTTGGACAGCTCTTTGGTCTTGGCCATGTTAGTAGTTGGATTCTTACTGATTGTATGGGGTGGACAGGTGTCTTTATGCAGCTAATGACCTCAAACAGGTGCATCTAATTTAGCATAATAAATGGAGTGGAGGTGGACATTTTAAAGGCAGACTAACAGGTCTTTGAGGGTCAGAATTCTAGCTGATAGACAGGTGTTCAAATACTTATTTTCAGCTGTATCATACAAATAGTTAAAAAATCATAAATTGTGATTTCTGGATTTTTTTTTTTTTATTATGTCTCTCACAGTGGACATGCACCTACGATGACAATTTCAGACCCCTCCATGATTTCCAAGTGGGAGAACTTGCAAAATAGCAGGGTGTTCAAATACTTATTTTCCTCACTGTATATGTGATCTATTATTTTTTATCAAGTACTCTCTCAGGATTACGCTATTATCCCTTTTGCTATTTTCCCTTGTTTTATGCCTATCTGATGTGGAGTCCCTTCCCAGCTACATACAAGTCTCGCTGCAGTCTTGAGGATACACCTGTGGTACTTTGGGCTATCCGTGCTATATCTCTGAGGTGAGCATTTAGGTACCACAAGAGGTGTCTGCACTGAAGCTTGCTCTCCCAAACACTGGATTATGGCTTTTCTTGGAATCACTATTTTATTAGACTTTATTCAACTTTATTATACACTTGTGTGCTTATTTCACGTATATGTGTTTTCAGTGGACATTTTATTTCATTCAATTCATTTGTTTTTTGTTTACATTTTGCCATATGCCTGCTTGAGCATTTCTACTACTGCACTGTTGGGTCACATTGTTGCTATACTTTAGTAATATATATATATATTGCCCCAAGTGGTCACTTTACCCAGTTGGTGGGTCCTGTATCACTTTTTGTTTGTTTAGTAAGACAGCGCGTCACCATCACCTATTCACATTACACGTACGTAGGTTGCACCAACATTTTTTTTACATACTGACAGCTGAAAGGAGAGCTTTTATGAGACTAACTGTAATGTGAACCTGATGTCTATGATTTATGTACTTTTATGTCGTAATTGGGTACATTACATTAATACAGCATTTTCTCTTAAAGAGGAAGTAAACCCTGATGGGTTTTACTTCATCTTTTGTTACCTGCAAAGTAAAAGCATAATGGGCTAGTTTATATCGCATACTAGCCCATTATGTGGCACTTACCTGAAAACAAAGCATGTGATGTCCCCGCTGGTGGAAACGTCCATCTTCACCCCTCTTTCTTCCTGGGCCCTGTAGAAACGGTCGTGCCCGTTCATCAGTGCGCATGCGCCAATGACGTTGGCACAAGCGTAAATATCTCCTAGACCGTGGGTTAGGAGATATTTCCAGTACCTACAGGTAAGCCATATTATAGGCCAGGGTTTCTCAACTCCAGTCCTCAAGGCGCCCCAACCGGTCATGTTTTCAGGATTTCCCACAGATGAAACGGCTGTGGTCATTTCTAGGGCAGTGAAACTGATCAAATCACCTGTGCAAAATAATGGAAAGCCTGAAAACATGACCTGTTGGTGTGCCTTGAGGACTGGAGTTGGGAAACACTGTTATAGGCTTACCTGTAGGTCAGGGATATGCAATTAGCGGACCTCCAGCTGTTGCCAAACTACAAGTCCCATGAGGCATAGCGAGACTCTGACAGCATCAAGCATGACACTCAGAGGCAGAGGCATAATGGGACTTGTAGTTTGGCAACAGCTGGAGGTCCGCTAATTGCATATCCCTGCTGTAGGTGAAAGTGGCATGTAAGGGTTTACAACCAGTTTAAGTCTCGATTTACACTAATGCAATGCGGGAACCAGCGCGATTCCTATGCAGGTTCCTGCGTCGCCTCTAACTCGCAGGCAGTTCACACCGTGAACCGCTACGGGTGTCAATAGAAGGTTAATGACACCACAAATCTGATTCCAGTAGAGACCAAAAAAAGGGTCCTGCATCATTTTAGTGTGAATGTGATGCGATTTCAGCCATACAAAGTGTGTGACTGAATTTGCATCACACAGACATTGCATGTGATGTGGACAGCAATGCGGTGCGAATCACATGTAATGTCTGACATTGCATATGTGTGAACCCAGACTTAATGTAAAGTTTTTTTCTGTTTTGTTTTGAGTTGATTCATTTTTTCTATCTTTAGTAAACAATTTCAGAAAGTTTTATTGTAGTTTTCTTTCAAGATCAAATCAATATTATTTTGATCCGTTGTCACAGGGCCCTTAAACTGAATGGGACCCATAGGCTTGTGCCTACTCTGCCAATTTGGTAATCTGGCATTGAAGGGTTGAGACAGAGATCAAGCTGAAGACTATCAAAAAAGGTTTTACGTAGTTGTTACCGTTTAGGCACTGTTGGGCCAGGACAGGTTTGCCTTATTAAGTCTCACACTAGAAGGGAAGAATCAAAATGTCATCACTGTCCTCATGCAACCCTAGAAAACTCAGCAGCTGTAATATGTTAGGATTTGTTGTTTCTCCAATATAATAATGAGTGTTTTTCAGGTCTCATTGGCTCCCTCTTCTCCCTCCTGCAGTTTATCTGCTCACCGCTCACTGGAGCAGCCTCGGATTATCTAGGAAGACGGCGAGTCATGATGATAAATTCAGTATGTTCTAACTTTATACTGCCTGATACATATATATGTGGTTATAGCTGTTATGTAAAGCAGTTATTTCTAAATAAATAATTTGCTGATATAGTTACTGTAAGGGAATCCAGTATTTGATCCACTGCTGATTTTGAACGTTTATCCACTGAAAAAGAGATGATCAGTCTATAATTTTAATGGTAGGTTTATTTTAACAGTCAGACACACTTTGGATTGGATCTGGTTTGTAATGTACCGTATTTATCGGCGTATAACACGCACAGGGGTATAAAAACGCACCCTAACTTTAAGAGGGAAGTTTCAGGAAAAAACCTTTCCACAGCCCCCTGCCTATAACACGCAGGCACAGTTTACCCTTTATTTCCATGGTAAAAAAGTGAGTGTTATACGCCAGTAAATACAGTATATCTTTTACAAGGTTGATAAGGTTGAAAAATAACACTGGTCCATCCAGACCAACCTGTGTGGTTTGTGTATGTTACTACCATTATTAATATCTGTGCACAGTCTGGTTGCTTTACTAAAACTGGAGAGTGTAAAATCTGGTGCAGCTGCACATGGTAGTCGATCAGCTTCTTACTTCAGCTTGTTCAGCAAAAGGATAAGTACACTTTTGGTAACATGTTACATGTTCCACCTGATTTTAGGGTGGAACATGTAACATGTTCCCAGGGCTGTAGCCGTGGCCCCCCGCCCCCCTTGTGGCATCTCAACAGGGAGATGTGCCCCGTACTAGCTGTCAGTTTTTGAAAGTAGCGCGGCTGTGCGGGGCTCCGCCCACATTGCCACATCATTCATACACAGAGCTCTATGTATGAATGAACTAAAAGTCCTGACAGCCTTAGCAGCTGTCGGCTTGTAGTTCTCAATGAACTATCACAGCGCTGTGGAACGCTGTAGTAGTTCATTGAGTCTCCCTGTCAGCGAGTATTGGCTTACCTGTATGGCATCTACGAATAAGCAGATATCCTGACACTATGCAAGAGACCTGCATGGCATCAGCTAACTGCTGTTCACAGGTGCAATGCTTTACAGTATGGGTGCTCAACCTGTGACCCTCCAGCTGTTGTGGAACTACATGTCCCATGAGGCATTGCAAGGCTGGCAGTTAGTTTCTCCCAGAGGCATGATGAGACTTGTAGTTATGCAACAGCTGGAGGGCCCCAGGTTGCTACCCCTGATCTAGCCCATGGGTGCTCAACCTGTGGCCCTTCAGCTGTTGCAGAACTACAAGTCCCATGAGGCATTGCAAGTCTTACAGGTACAAGCATGACTCCCAAAGGCAGAGGCATGATGGGACTTGTAGTTTCGCAACAGCTGGAGTGCCACAGGTTGAGGACCCATGCTTTACAGGCTCATAATACAAGAAATAATAAATGCACATTTTTATACCTGCAAAAAGATGTGCATTTGTTTTTTTGTACAAAGATGAACTTCTCCTTTTTAGCTTTGACAAAAAACCTGGAAGCCGATTGGTTTCTATGCAGAGCTGCAACGGATTTTCCACTCTCCAGTTTTAGTAAATCAACCCCATTGTGTTCCCTAGAAAACACCTCCTGTATTATTTCTACTTCACGCAGACACCATCTATCGTAGAAGGTAATTCCACATCCTTACCGTTCTAACAGTAAAGAACCCCTTTAGCAGTTTAAGATTGAACCACTTCTTTTCCACCCTTGTTTGGCCATGTGTCGTCTTTTGAGACTTAAGATTAAATCATTTTTTCCCAGTGATACAGTCACCATTCACAGATTTGTACATTGCAATCATATGCCCACTTTAGCATCTCTTCTCCAGAGAGCATAGGTTTAATTTTTGTAGTCACTCCTCATAACTGAGGTCCTCCAGCCCCCTTGTTAACTTTGTTGCCCTTCTCTGGATTCTCTCCAGTTCCAGCAGATCTTTCTTCAAGATGTGTGACCAAAACTAGACGGCATCCCCAAGATTTTGTCAAACCAGAGTTTTGTAAAGTGATAGAATAATAGTTTCATCTTATGAGTAATTACGCCTTTTAATGCATATATATATTCCTCAATATTGTGTTTCTTGAAAAAGACAGAAGGAGGTAGGTGGAAGTAATTTCCTAGAAAGTTTAGAGTATTTCCAGCCTGAGCCCCATGGTTTTTATCTTTTAAATCTGATTGGAGAGGCCAAGAAACTGATTATGTTGCTCTTCAATGTCTCCGTTTCTGGCAGTTTGGCATAATCGTATCCTATGCTGTATGGGCCATGTCAAGAAATTTTGGAGTTTTCCTTATCTCTCGCATCATTGGAGGATTAAGTAAAGGAAATGTTAGCTTGTGTGCGGCTGTAATAGCTGACCTCCCCTCCATGAAGGACCGCAGCAAGGGAATGGTGAGTGTGGAGTGTGTTCTGTTATGACAAATAGGAGATGATGATCTAATCTTTGTCTTATAAAATCTTTATGCTTTGTTTATATTCTATATTTCAATGTATTTTTATTGAATAAAAACAAGTTCCGAAGTAGACAGACACATATGCTGAACTAAACAAAGTTTTTCAGGTCATCATCATAACAATACAGAGATATAGAAAATATGGCCATAACACACTCGTCTTCCATTTATCACAACAGAAAAACATAAGGTTTACAACAGGCCCCATATACAAACATCCGTATTACATAAGAAAATTCTAGAAAGAGAAAGAAGAGGGAAAAAAAAGGGGGAAGAGAGGAGGAAGTGGGAAAAAAAAAGGGGGGGGGGAAAGAAAGAGGGTCATCCCGGAGATCCCTACGGAGACGAGATATAATCAATCCATGGATCCCATATTTTGTTAAATTTCTTCGTATTATTGCAAAGCATTTGTTTATATTCTAAAAAAAGTCATCATATATACATGAACACAGATAGTCAGGAAGCCCATAGACATTAAATGGCAGTTTTCAGTTAATGTTGTACTGGTCGACAGCATCAGATACTTCTGGCAGAGAACCAGTAAGGAACGCTTTGCAAGTGAATCAACATTTTGCAAAACATTTTTTTTTTTACAAGACCCCTTTCACACTGGGGCGTTTTTCAGGCGCTTTTTCTCCTAATCATGAAACACCAGTATCTAATTGCCACCATCACCCCCTGCACCCTCCCTCCTCTTACAACAGTCCACTCACTCTCAATGTATCACCCTGCTTCCAGGAACCAGCCCCTCACTCTCATGTGCCCTCTGCAATACCTGCTCTGTCTGTAACAAGCTCACTTCTGTCTTTGGCATTTTTATCTCCCACTCCTTTAACTTACTGTCCATTACTTAAACCTGGCTCCAAGAATCTGACACTGCCTTTCCTGTTGCTTTTTCTTATGGTGGCCAAGGGATGAAAAGGTGGTGGAGTTGGATTCCTTCTTTCCCAACTGAGGGCCTCCTGGATCAGTGTCATTCATCCTTGATGATTTCTCAGCCTGGTCATTCTTCTTTTTTGTATGAAGGTTAATTTTTATCAACATTTTACGACAAGAAAAAGCACAAATACACATAGCCATGTGCATAGTACAAAAAGACACAGACATTTGTGAATTAATGTTCACAACTGATATTGTAACCAGACCATGTAAAGCACTTTGTACATGTAATAAAGAAAAAAGAAAGAAACGGTTAAAGAACAATCAGACATATAAGATAACTTATGTACGTGCTAGCAATTGGCAAGCACGTACTTTTGCTAAAAGTCTCGCCTTGTAAAACAACCCATTCAGTTTAAAATAGAAATAAAAGGCAAAACACTTGTGTATAGATATATCCCATATCATCTGTTCTCGGCTGCATAAGAGCTAGGGGACTGGACAGGTTTGACCATTGGAGGAGAGCAGGCTGAGTTCTTAGGACAACTAGAGTACTGACCACGCAGTGTCCTCATGCCTAGAGTGGTCAGTTTTTAACAGGAAAGTAGAGGGACTGGCAGGAACACCAGAGATTTCATACAAAGGAAGCAATGCAAAGAGAACAGAATACTTTTTTTATGCAAGGACACAGTACAACAGGCACATGTAAGGAATATGAAATGTTGGGTTTACATATTCTTTAACCTCATCTTTTGACCCAACTTATTCCTTCTCACTTTGATGGTAACACCCTTAACCTTGTATTCTCCCTCCTCTGCACTCCTTGCAACCTCTCCAACACCCTCATTCCTTTCTCTAAACACAACCTTATCAATTTCATGATGTCCTTGTCTTCAACTGCCCAGCCCTCCAAACAGAAAACCATAACTTGTAGAAACCTTTGACGATTATCTATTCAACTACTGACTGTGTCAATAACAAAATCTCACCCCTGTTCTGCTCTGACCTCTCGTCCTCACTGGACGCACTTCGTCCCCTTGTTACACACAGATTTAGGCCCTGGCCCCTACAACCATGGCAAATTGTTGCCACCAGAAATCTCAAGAGACATAGTCGTGGTCTTGAGGAACTGTGGCATAAAATGAAATGCAATTCCTGCCTCTGTGCTGCCAAACAAACCTATTACATTACTCTCGTTAATACCCACTCACTCGCTCACTGCCCAGGATATTGTCAGTCATTTCAAAAATAGCGTGAAGCAATTCATGATAAGATCTCCACTATATTCCCTACCTAACATGCCTGTCTACCACCACATTCAATACTTCTCTTTTGGTTACTACAGTGGAAGTTGCCAAACTTTTCTCACACACCCACCTTTCTCTTAGACAAGTGATAGCAAACCTTGGCACCCCAGATGTTTTGGACCTACATTTGCCATGATGCTCATGCACTCTGCAGTGTAGTTGAGCATCATGGGGAGTTTAGTGCCAAGGTTCGCCATCCCTGCCCTAGACCCCTCACAACTGTGGTCACCCCTTGTTCTATTCTGCGCTCACTAACTCACATCCTCAATTTCTCCCTCTCTAATGGCACCTTCTGCTCCCCCCCCCCCCTCCCCGGGCACCGCTATATTTAAAAAGCCCTCAATGGACCGCATTGGCCTGAACAGCTCCTTGCTCTCATTTAATGCAAAATATCTAGAACGCCTAGTCTACAACTGTCTGAGCCACTACCTTACTGAAAACAACCTTCTTTACCCCTTACACTCTGGCTTCCACCCAACAAACTGCAAAATACTGCTCTACTAAAACTCACTATTGACTTACCAAATGATAAAACCAATGGCTATTACTCCACACTAAGTCTGCCTGATTTTCCTCAACTTCACTCTCTTGGCATCCATGACACTCTTGGTTCTTCTCCTGCCTATTGAAGTGTTCCAGATGTTGTATGCAAGGAATGCCAGTGGATTAATAGGGCCTACATTTTAGGAGTGTTAATCCTCTTCTTGTTACAGGCAATGATTGGTGTTGCATTCTCAGTGGGCTTCACCTTTGGACCCATGGTTGGAGCCTACTTTGCAATAAACGCAGCTGATGGAGAAGTCTTCTATGTCCGGCCTGCCCTGCTTGCCCTTATGTTCTCTGTTGTAGACCTGCTGTTCATCATACTGTTCCTTCCTGAGACGCTTCCAAAGGAGAAAAGGGTAAGACTAGCATGGATTTTTCTATAGATTTCTAGAATTTCACTGATGAAGTTAAATGGTAAACTGATAGTCCTATCCATTCTAGATACATATATCCTGCTGGTGCACTAGGAATCGGAAGGGAGCCCTATTGGGCTTGCAGCGTCAATCTCCCATAGCTTTACTTCCACAACAATAAACTGGATTGCAGCATGTTTATTTGCCCTCTGGTTTCTGATATCATAATGGGCCACTGGTGGCTAGATCTCTAAATCCCAGTAGTGACTATATTCCACAACCATTTTTAGATGACACAGTTCTTCTTGGTTCTTCGATACAGCTACCGAATAACAAAACACAAAATGGCATCCATTTCAGCAACTGCCACCATATAAATCAGGCCCATTTTTTATAAAACCTAAGGATGAACTAATGAGCCAACACCTAGACCCGACATGTAGACTCACATTAAACCGTGAGCCAAATTTAGCGCAATTAATCTTAAACTTAGACAGCATTACACCTACTAAGTTCTACCCCTACTTAATTCCATAAAAAAGATTATTACATGGCATTAATTACTATAGTAACATTGGCAACATACAACATGTTATCCAAGAGAAGAGGGGCCTTAAAACGTTTCCTGAAGTATTTCTCTGCAACCTTACATGTAACTTTTATTACCTGGAAACCGCATGGGCCTTATTTCTATTAAAGTCTTAAACCACCAAAGTTCACAAAGAAGCAGAGAAGGGGGGGGGGGGGGGGTCATGAGGCCTAAACCCCTTTATTTATTGCTGAGCAAATAATGAGTTAAAAAATTATTTAGTACCATTTTTAAAGCGGATTTCTACTTGTTTCCACTTTTGCAGTCAAATTGTAGAAACCCTCATGATATGTTTGTGTTCCCAGTCAGCTTAAAACCAGTAATCTGCCAGCACAGTACAGACCGATGTTAATTATGGTAACCAGAACTTTCCACATTCCCCTCCTTTACATTACATAGTAGGAATATGCTAACTAAGACAGTTTCAGTAAGTAAAAAGGCTATTCAAATGGTGAGCAGCATTTTTTTTTAAATATTTTTTTAATGTTCTGCTATGTAATTGGGAATGCAACAGATATAAAGTAGTTGTTTAATCTAATTTAACTACAAAAGTGGAAATAAACTTTTAAAGTGGTTGTAAAGTCAGAAGGATTTTTATATTAATGCATTCTATGCAATAAGATAAAAAGCCTTATGTGCACAGCAGCCTCCCTCAGGCTCCCGTGTACATGGATCCTAAATGATTAAACTTGACAGATAGTAACCCACGTTTAAAACGTCCATTTTGCCGCATTTAGATGCAGCGTTTGCGTTTAGAAGCGTTTAAAAATCGGCAAAAACGAAAAATGCCTATAAACACAACGCTGCTAAACGTGGGCAACTGCCTAAAATGGCAATTAACGAGACTGTGTACATGGTCACAGAGGATAACATTGAATAAGTTCAGGAGCTGTTGAAAAAGAGCGTTCAACTGCCTCTGAACGTACATTTAGCAGCGTCTCGTGTACATGGGGCTAATGCTTACCTGAGCCCCATCTCTATCCAGCAATGTCCACGAGTATCACGGCCATCTGGGACTCCCCTCCTGATTGGCTGAGACACAGCAGCTGTGCCATTGGCTCCCGCTTCTGTAAATACAAGTCGGTTAGCCAATCAGGAGATAGAGGGGGCGGGGCTGAACTGAAGCTCTGTGTCTGAATGGGCACACAGAGCTGCAGCTCGGCTTGGGTGCCCCCATAGCAAGCTGCTTGCTGTGGGGGCACTCAACAGGAGGGAGGGGCCAGGATCACAGAAGAGGGACCGGAGAAAAGGAAGATCTGGGCTGCTCTGTGCAAATCCATTGCAATAGAGCAGGTAAGTATAACCTGTTTTATTATTTTTGAGAATTATATTGCTGCCTGGGTCTCCGCTGCATTCATATACTGTCACTTCCTGTTTCAGTGATTCTTCTCACTTGGACAGGAAGTGAAGGAAATCTCTGCAGCAGACGCATACATACACACATACATTTGAAGAGATTCCTCTCTGACATGGATGCAAAATCTACCCAACAAGTATACATACAGTTATTAAAATGTTACACAAGTTCCAACCCTTCCTATTCTATTCTAAATAAAATAAATGTATTGGCTGTAGCTGTACATTATATATGGCAAAACATTAATTGTTAAGTACAAGCAGTACTAAATATATATACTACAGGTTTAAAGAAATCCCAAAGGCTGGAGTGACACTGTTGCATTGTGTTAACGCATGATGGTGCACTGCATTGCAATTCTTTCTCAATGGCATTTTAGTAAAATCAGTATTTATTTGAGACAACAAATAACAAGACATACCCAACAGAATATAAGGCACAAGACCATCGACCGCCCAGGGTCGTTAATTGATTACAGTATAATGATCATGTTGAGCAAAGACACATGTAGAGGGAAACATCACCACAGAAAACAGGTGGCAGAAAAACACAAAAAGAAAGAAAAAATAAATAAATAAAAGGGGGGATGGCCTGAGGTGAGCTGCCACCAGAAAAACGTGTAGGGGGTATGCCCCCATGGTCCTCAATGGCATTTTACCAACGCACCTACATTACAGAACATTGCAACACACAGTAACGCTCTACCGTACACTGTGGTGCGCTGCTCTGCTAAAAAATATTCAAATGAATGGGCTGCTTTAACTCAATGCACATTAATGCATGCCATAGACCCTGAAGCATGTAAGCGAATTCTTTCTAAGGGACATTGTTCTTAATGATTCACTGCCATTTATTTACAGTCACCATGTTTTGTTGAAAAGTTGTTTATTGTTCTGTGTGCACATGCATTTACTGCTTTCCCACAATGCTCATTGTCCGTCCTGACAACCATTTGCCATGTCTGAGCAGGGTCTTGTAGGGGTTAGGGAGTGTATCTTGTGCAGCCTGCTTAGTACATTTTGCAAAGGCTTTTTCAAGGATTAAAGAGGCAGACAGGAGTAGGGAAAGTACATAAAGGCACAGAGGGTTCCTACATAATGAATGAATGAATGAATGAATGAATGAATGAATGAATGAATGAAAAATTTATAGAGCGCAACACATGCGAACTGAATCGCTTCTGGGCGCTAGTTGTCTGTGACTCATGACCTCAAAAGAGCAGAGTTTTGATCCGTCTTCTGAAAGTCAGGTGGTTTTCCTCCAACCGAATGCTGGTTGGTAAAGCGTTCCATAGTCTAGGACCCTGGAAAGCAAACCTTCTTTCTCCTTTGGATTTGTATTTAGTTTTTGGTATCCTGACCAGATTTTGGTCGGTGGATCGCAAAACGCGATTCGGATTATGAGGTTCTATCTTGTCGCAAAGATATTGCGGAGCCTTCCCATGGATGCACTTATGTGTTAGGCAGAGTGCTTTAAATGCAATTCTGTCTTTTACTGGCAGCCAGTGAAGGGTTCTCAACGAAGGTGAGATTGATTCCCATTTTTTTTTCCCAGTCACCAGTCTGGCGGCCGTATTCTGTACGACTTGCAGGCGGGAGATTTGGTACTTTGGGAGTCCGAGGTACAGTGCGTTGGCATAGTCCAATCATAGAAGGGGATTTTTTTTTTCCTAAAGTGGTTGTAACGCCTAAACATTTCTTACCTTAATGCATTCCTTGGATTAAGGTAAAAACATTTTGGGCAGCAGCATGCACCCTCATCCCTCCTTATACTTACCTGAGCCCTCATTGGCTCCAGGACTGTGCCCACCTGCAGCTCTTCTCTCCCCTCACTTTCTGGTTGCAGAGGCAGCAGGAGCCATGTGCCAGTGATGAGGGGGGATGCACGCAGCATGGCTTGGGAGCAAGCCCGCACGAGTTCCCCCTATAGCAAGCAGCGTGCTATAGGGGCACTCCCAGAAGATGAAGAGCCAGAAGCGCTGGCAGGGTACCCGAAAAGAGGAGTTAAGTAACTATAGAGGCCTTACTGTAAGGCCCCTTTCACACACGTGTCCGTATATGGACTCTGCTATGCTCAGCAGGGATCGCTCCGTCGATTCCCGCTGAGCAGGCAGATAACAGGTCTGTCTCCGCACACTGTGCAGGGTCTGACCTGTCAGAGCGCCGCTCTCCTCTATGGGGCATCGGATTAAGACGGACTGTAGAGTCTGACGGGTGGAAAATAGGGTTTCCATCCGTCACACTGTAGCAGGTCGGATGTCAGCGGGCATGTCACTGCTGACATCCGTCGCTCCATAGACCTGTATGGAGTGCCCGTTCAGGTCCGCCTAAAGAACTGACAGGCGGACCTGGGCGGTCCACACGTGTGAACAGGGACATTTTGATTGAAGTTGTGGATATCTTGAGACAACCAAATCGGAGAAGGATGAGGCCAGTATAGTAGATGGCATTGTTAGTGGATGCTGTGCACAATATGATGTGATCAGATTAGCAGGTAACAAGTTCCTGTGATTGTACAGTTTTCTCCTTCCACATTCCATCACCTTGGAGTATTCTTGCTGTGCAGAGTGAAGGTCATGCAGCGGGAATGTGGGTGTTGGATCTGTAGCATTTTGTCAGGCAGGGATGAATGCCTCCTGCTCCTAATTTATCACTCACTTTAGAAGTGTCGCTCATGTGCAGGAATGCCAGCCATGGCACCAATGCAGGGTGTGTATGTGCTAAAAGACCTGACACCTTCTACTAGTATAAGCATTCTCCGGCTTTCATTATCTCAAAGTGTCTTTAATTCTTCACTGCATAAAGACCCCAGAGTATCCATAACCAGCTGTTTATATTTTTGTTACAGGTTACGATTACTATTTATTGTAATATTTCACCTAAAAGTTCTTTCCTTACCTGTAGCAGCCAACATAATGTTCTGAGAAGCAAAACTCTGATATTTCATGCTAATGCTGAAACTTCCTGAATAAAGGCCTGTGCCTTCATTTTGGCCATTGCCTGCCAATCATAGATTTTATGTTTACATTCCCTTTAACTTTGATTCCATAAAGTTGGACTTGTTCATTTGAAATATAGATCAGCCTCGCATGCAAATGCACCCGACTACAATTGGATGCAAGAATCCCTGAGAACCCCTGGTTCCTGGCAATTAGCTGCAGCCACATTGAAAGCAATAGGAGGCTGCCGACTCCCGAAGATAACTGCAGCCGCTCACATGTGGTCGCTCATGTAGCAATCACCTGAGTGATCAATTCTGAACCCCACTGTGGTTTTCCCATCTGACTGCAGTCAGGTATATTTGCAAGTGTAACTGTACCCGAAAACTGTTGACATTGTTTTAGTGTGTGTGCAGGTATGTTACTTTACCATATTACTGTTGGTCCACCATAGCAAAATTCTTTCTGGCACAGTAGTAGTTCAAACTATTGCCAGATCTCCCCTGAAATTCAGGGCTGACCTTATATGTTCTTAATCTTATATCTGATTGTGTGTTCTAATCAATTGTTATCATTGTCTATAGGTGTCCTCCGTCATAGTGGGGTGTCAAGGGGCCCTAGACTTGATCAGCCCTGTGTCTCTGTTCCAGTTCTCAGCCATAACAAGAAGAGAAGATTTCCCATCTAATAGAAGTAAGTCAAAGAATAACCACTTATTAAAATGTTGAGCTTAAAGCTGTATTAAACCCAAATCCAAAAATATATTGCAGCTTACCAATCCCTAGACGTGGTGGCTGCATTCGTTTTTTTTTTTTTTGTTAGGCTTTTTCCCCTCTGTTTTTCACCTGGTGATCTGACTAGTAACACGCCTCCTGTATTAGTGTGCCCCTATTCTGGATTAAAGGAGCACAGGGGCAGCTTTGGACAGCAGCATTGTCAGTCTGGGGGGAGGGGAGTGTTAGATGTACTGGCAGATTTAGATATATTTACAAATTGAAGCCAAACACCAGGTCACACTGCAGTTAAACCAGGGTTTGACAAATTTGCTTGGAATCTAGGAGCCAGCTAAAAAAGTTAGGAGCCAGAAAACGCGCCCCGTCCCGACAAGCTTGCACGCAGAAGCGAACACATACGTGAGTAGCGCCGGCATATGTAAACGGTATTCAAACCACACGTGAGGTATCGCCGCGATCGTTAGAGCGAGAGCAATAATTCTAGTCCTAGACCTCCTCTGTAACTCAAAACATGCAACCTGTAGAATTTTTTAAACGTCGCCTATGGAGATTTTAAAGGGTAAAAGTTTGTCGGCATTCCACGAGCGGACACAATTTTGAAGCGTGACATGTTGGGTATCAATTTACTCGGCGTAACATTATCTTTCACAATATAAAAAAAAATTGGGCTAACTTTACTGTTGTCTTATTTTTTTATTAAAAAAAGTGTAGTTTTTCCCCCAAAAAAGTGCGCTTGTAAGGCCGCTGCGCAAATACGGCGTGACAGAAAGTATTGCAACGATCACCATTTTATTCTCTAGGGTGTTTTAATAAAAAAAATATATAATGTTTGGGGGATCCAATTGGGGGGAAGGAGATGGCAGTGAAAAATTACATATGTTCTAATATGTAATCAGATTACTGATATTCTCCAGCTTCAGTCCTTCCTCTTCACAATTTCGTAGAAGTTCCTCTTTAAGACACATGTATTGCCAAAGAAATTGTGCAAGGATTTTTTTTTTTTGCAATGCAGGACTGTGGTCTGAACCATCAATACAAACCTCATTGACAAGTAAAACCGCAGTTCTATGCTGTTTTACTTGTAATGCCAACGGCCACCACCAGATGGCGCAGGTCACAGAAGGAAGCTTGGCACTTCACAAGGCCGCGGCCTCAATTACCGGCCGTTGCGCGGCGGGGGAGGCACACTGTGCCGCCGTCGCGCGGCGGGGGAGGCACACTGTGCCTCCATGCGCCCCCACCGTGCGATTGGCGGGCCCGCGACGGCCGGTAACTGAGGCCGCGGCCTCGTAGGCCGCAAAGCCGTGGCCTCAAATACCGGCAGTCGCCAGGTCACAATTTCTTGTCACAATTGCGACCTGGCGCCCGGATTTTGTCGAGCCCTGAGTTAAACAAGCAGTTACCACAACAGTTTTTTCTCTTTTTCAATTAAGATTTTACATAAATAATAAAAGCTGATCATTGTTTACACCCCTGCTAGTGACAAATAGTCTCAGCACTCTTAATGTACTAATCTGAAAGGGGACCGAGTCTTGCATTGCTTCTGCCAGCCAGCTAAACTCCAGCTATCCTTTTCCTGATGCAGGCTAGAATATTTTATCAAGCATTTGATTGGTGACCGTTCTTGGCACCCCCAAGTTTTTTTTGCAAGCAGCCCATTAAACAAGGAAATACACATGTAAATATTTCTACTCTAGTGTGGTCAGGTAGGCGTTTTCCAGAGTATTTCACTTTTTACAGGGGACAAAGGCAGTACCAGTGTTTGAAATGCTAATTACCTGGCTATCTTCTGGATAGCACATACAGTGCATCTGGAAAGTATTCAGTGCTTCACTTTTTCCAAATTTTGTTATGTTATAGCCTTATTCCAAAATGGGTTAAATTCATTAATTAATATCAGAAGAGATCCAAGAATAACTCTGATCCAAGCGTACAATAGTATAAGTACATTTTAAACTTTTAAAGCAGTGAATAGCGGCTATTATATAGAAACAAAGTCGAAAAAAATCATATGTCTCATTAAAATAATATCAATAAAACATTAACAGCGCTTGAGATACCAAATGAAAACTCATGAACTCATTAAGCTCATAACCTGCTACTTACATTACTGATAAATATCAGAATATAACCAAGACCAACCGTACGTGATCTGTATAGACCCCTGCAGGGTAACTCATAAAATAATAATATTATAACAGTCCCAAAGAACCACAGTCAAAGGATCACTCAATAAAAATGCATATGTCTTTCAGTGACGGTTCACACCATACACATCGCTGGCAGTATTTAAGGTGCACTTTTTTGTCCTGCTGGAGAATAGAAACTTTACTCAGATGCGATCCCCTTATGGTATTGTACTCACCAGACTGCAGACATTAATGGCATTGAAAGGGTCCTGTCAGAATGATCAGCCCCAGCAGCTCTCCTCCAGGTGTGTGGTGGTGTCACTCATTGAGTATATGCGTGCAGGAAAGCGGACATGCAGGGAAGCAAAGGAGACTGCATATAGTGTAAAACCCTTTATTTATAAAGATATTACCCCCGCCATCCATATATGCTTGCACAAATAACATCAATTAGAGCTTGTCACTTGGAGGTCTGCATCTGCTCACACAGTAAAGAGGTTCCAAATACCAAAATAACTGATCCGTGAGTCCCGGGTAGATGCTGGCTCCAGTACAAAGAATACGTTGCGTAGCCACGCCCTGACGCGTTTCGTGATTGGCTCACGTCTTCAGAGGGCTTAAATTCATTATTTTCCCTAAAATTCTACGAACAATACCCCACAATGACAACCTGAAAAAAATCTGTTTGAAATCTTTGAAAATGTATTAAAGATAAAAAACTGAAAAAAAAAAATGTACATAAGTATTTACAGCCTTCGCTCAATACTTTTGTTAAAGCTCCTTTGACAACAATTAGAGTCTCAAAGCTTTTTGAGTATGATGCTACAAGCTTGGCACACCTATTTTTGGGCAGTTTCTCCCATTCTTCTTTGGAGGACTTCTCAAGCTCTATCAGGTTGGATGGGGAGCATTGGTGCACAGCCATTTTCAGATCTCTCCTGAGATGTTCAATCAGGTTCTGGACTCTGGCTGGGCCACTCAAGGTCATTCACAGAGTTATCTTGGCAACGATACATTGCTGCATAAATCTTCCCCTCAATCCTGACTAGTCACCTAGTTCCTGCCACTGAAAAACATCCCCACAGCATGATGCTGCCATCACCATGCTTCACTGTAGGGATGGTATTGGCCAGGTGATGAGCGGTGCCTGGTTTCCTCCAGACATGACACTTGCCATTCAGGCCAAAGAGTTCAATCCTTGTTTCATCCGACCAGAGAATTGTGTTTCTCATGGTCTGAGTGTCCTTCAGGTGCCTTTTGGCAAACTCCAGGCAGGCTGTTGTGTGCCTTTTACTGAGTTACTTCCATCTGGTCACTCTACCATACAGGCCTGATTGGTGAAGTGCTGCAGAGATGGTTGTTCTATTGGAAGGTTCTCCTCTCTCCACAGAGAAACGCTGGAGCTCTGTCAGAGTGACCATCGGGTTCTTCGTCACCGCCCTATTATTATTATTATTATTATTATTTATATTATTATTATTTATATATCTCCAACAGTTTGCACAGCGCCTGCAACATGAGGGCAGACAGTACAGTTACAATACAATTCAATACAGGAGGAATCGGAGGGCCTTGCTCGTTTTAGAGCCGTCAATCTAGAAGACTAAGGTGGCTTCAAGCTTCTTCCATTTACAGATGATGGAGGCCACTGTGCTCATTGGGACCTTGCTGCAGAAATGTACCCTTCCCTAGATCTGTGCCTCCATACAATCCTGTTTCGGAGGTCTACAGACATTTCCATGAACTTCATGGTTTGGTTTGTGCTCTGACATGCACTGTTAACTGGTGGGACCTTTTTATAGACAGGTGTGTGCGCCTTTCCAAATCATGTCCAATCAACTGAATTTACCACAGGTGGACTCCAATAAAGTTGGAGAAACATCTCAAGGATAATCGGTGGAAACAGGATGCACCTGAGCTCAATTTTGATTGTCATGGCAAAGGCTGTGACTACCTACTTATGTACATGGGATCTTTTTTTTTTTTTTTTTTTTTTTTTTATAAATTTGAAAAGATTTCAAACAAACTTCTATTACGTTGTCATCATGGGGCATTGTTTGTAGAATTTTGAGGACAGTAATGAATTTAATCCATTTTGGACTAAAGTTGAAACATAACAAAATGTGGAAAAAGTGAAGTGCTGTGAATACTTTTTTGGATGCACTGTATTGTTTTTAAATTATAATTTACCTGTTCCAATTGAGTATAGCAGGGGATGCTTATTTATTGCTATCTCGTACACCTTTGAGCAGTGGCATCTTAAGAGCATTATAGGCCCCCGGGCAATACAGTGCACTGGGGCCCTGTCTACACAATCGTGCACGAGAATTTACTGACAAAAATCATGAAATTTACTGGCAGAATCACATTTTTTTTACTGGCACTGCAAAGAAAGTACCTAAAATTACAGTTTTACAAATGTCTTCATTGACATGAAGGTTAGGTTACTATAACCCAGCCTTCTTAGAGATTCCTCTTACATCAGAGTCTGCAGGATTCCCCCTTACAGTGAAAGGGAACTCTGATGTAAAGGGGAACACTGCAGATCATGATGTAAGGGGGAACTCTGATGTGGACGGGGACTCTGGTGACTAGAGACTACCTTATATCAGAGTCCACTGCTTTCTCTTTACATCAGAGTTCCCACTTACATCAGGGTCCTTGCACTGTAAGGGGGAATCCTGCAGACTCTGATGTAAAGGGGAACACCAGGAACTCTGATGTGTGGGGCACTCTGGTGACCAGAGACCACCTTCCGTAGAGTAAATACACTAAGGGGGGGGTCACTAATATTTTTGTATTCACTCCCCCCTTACATCAGCAACCACCCGCCCCTTAGACTGGCCTGGCGGCGCTATCACTGACCTCCTCTCAGGTGCAACATGCACGGCTCAGTCAGATGGCTCCAGCTTGGCTGCTCTGGTTTTATCCTACTGTCTCCTCATGTCTGACTTCTCCCGTGACCCCCATCCCGGAAGCGCTCCCACTCTTGACTCCTCTTCAGACTCTTCCTCAGAGACTGTAGACACGATACAGTTCTGACCCGCTGCTCTCCACCATTTTTACTGGGGTTGCTGGGCAGCCGATGGGGGCCCCCCAGGCAAGTGGGGCCCCCGGGCAACTGCCCAGCGTGCCCAATGGAAAAGACAGCCCTGCCTTTGAGGAGATTTATGCTCACTTCTAGATACAAAGGCAGTAAGTGAAGGGAAATCTCTCCCATGGTGACCCGAACAGTTGAAGGGTTAGAACCTTGTCAATTTTTTTAATTATTTTATATTGGCTTAAAGGGGTGGTTCACCCTAAAAACTACTTTTTTTTATTACACTGGCCCCCCACATTACAATACGATTAAGGCTATTATTGGCGATTGGCGAAAGGAGCCGAACGGCGATGCGCATGCGCAGTATAGCGCCGACTCGCTGTTCGGCTCCTTTCACCAACCGTGACGCGGCTTACGCAACGGGGGGGAGCTCGTTTTTGGTCAAAATGTCAATCACAGACATGTTAGGAACGCCCACTCCCGCGGGACTCGCAACCCCGAAGCAACGGGTGAATATGCTGTACAAAGGTATGTACAGCATCAAAAAAAAAATAATAGCCTTAATCGTATTGTAATGTGGGGGGCCAGTGTAATAAAAAAAAGTAGTTTTTAGGGTGAACCACCCCTTTAAGTTGACATTTTAACTACTTAAGACCCGGACCATTATGCAGGTTAAGGACCTTGCCCCTTTTTGCGATTCGGCACTGGGTCGCTTTAACTGCTTGCCGACCAGCCGCCGTCATTCTACGGCGGCAGGTCGGCTCTCCTGGGCGGGAGCCCGTACAATGACGTCGGCTCTTTTTGCGGCCACTAGGGGCGCGTGCGGGTGCCCGGCGGGCGCGATCGCCGCTGGGCACCCGCGATTGCTCGTTACAGAGCGGTCCTGTCAGCGGGGGAAATGCTGATCTTCTGTTCATACAATGTATGAACAGAAGATCCGTGTTTCCCCTAGTCAGGCCACCCCCCCCCCCCCCCCCACAGTAAGAACACACCCAGGGACATACTTAACCCCTTCCCCACCCCCTAGTGTTAACCCCTTCACTGCCAGTGGCATTTTTATAGTAATCCAATGCATTTTTATAGCACTGATTGCTATAAAAATGCCAATGGTCCCAAAAATGTGTCAAAAGTGTCCGCCATAATGTCGCAGTACCGAAAAAAAATCGCTGATCGCCGCCATTACTAGTAAAAAAAATATTAATAAAAATACCCCCTATTTTGTAAACGCTATAACTTTTGCGCAAACCAATCAATTAAAGCTTATTGCGATTTTTTTTTTTTTTACGAAAAATATATAGAAGAATACGTATCGTCCTAAACTGAGGAAAAAAAAAGTTTTTTTTATATATTTTTGGGGATATTTATTATGGCAAAAAGTAAAAAATATTCATTTTTTTCAAAATTGTCGCTCTATTTTTGTTTATAGCGCAAAAAATAAAAACCGCAGAGGTGATCAGATACCACCAAAAGAAAGCTCTATTTGTGGGAAAAAAAGGACGCCAATTTTGTTTGGGAGCCATGTCGCACGACCGCACAATTGTCTGTTAAAGCGACGCAGTCCCGAATCGCAAAAAGTGCTCTGGTCTTTGGGCAGCAATATGGTCCGGGGGTTAAGTGGTTAACTGACAATTGCGCGGTTATGCAACGTGTCTCCCAAACAAAATTGGCGTCCTTTTTTTCCCACAAATAGAGCTTTCTTTTGGTGGTATTTAATCACCTCTGAGGTTTTTAATTTTTGCGCTATAAACAAAAATAGAGCAATTTTGAAAACCATTAAATATTGTTTGCTATAATAAATATCCCCAAAAAAGATATAAAAAAAACATATTTTTTTCCTCAGTTTAGGCCGATACGTATTCTTCTACCTATTTCTGGTAAAAAAAATCACAATAAGCATTTATCGATTGGTTTGCACACAATTTATAGCGTTTACAAAATAGGTGATAGTTTTATGGCATTTTTATTAATTTTTTTTTTTTTTTACTACTAATGGCAGCGATCAGCGTTTTTTTGTTTTGTTTTCCTGACTGCGACATTATGGCGGACACATCGGACAATTTTGACACATTTTTGGGACCATTGTAATTTTCACAGCGAAAAGTGCTATAAATGTGAAAATGACAATTGCAGTTTAGGAGTTAACCACTAGGGGCCCCCTAGTGGTTAAGTTTGACCTCATGTGTTTCTAACTGTAGGGGGGCGGGGCTGGACTTGTGACATCAGTTATCGTCTTTCCCTATATCGGGGAACAGACGATCACTGACATTGCCACAATGAAGAACGGTAAAGGTGTGTTTACACACACCTCTCCCCGTTCTTCAGCTCCGGTGACCGATCGCGGGACACCGGCGGCGATCGGGTCCCGTGGTCACGGAGCTTCAGACCCACGGCTGGGCCTTAAAGAGACACGTACAGGTACGTGCTTGTGCCCAGCCGTGCCATTCTGCCGACGTATATCGGCGAAGTGGTTAAATGCTAACTAGAAAGATTGCTAAAATCAGGCACACATGGTAGCGGGTAACCACACTCGTCTATGTCCTTCATTACATGATGTGGGCTCTAGAAATAGGGATATAGTACATTTTCAACAGAACAAACACAAAGGGACTCGCATATAAATATTGTTCCCTAGTATATATTGTTATGCTTCAACTATATATGGTAACACTTAATTTCCTAACATGCACTATAATAATGACAGCTGGAATCTGATTACATTTTTTCATACATAGGTTTAATTTCTGTAGCTTTATCACCTCCAAGTTTATTATTACATAGGAACCATGTGAAGCCTATGTACTGTATGTAACGCATGCATTATCTGTGTGCAGATGTACAGAATCTACGAATGCTGGGTCTGGTCTACTTCCTATATCTCTTCTTCTTCTCTGGCCTTGAGTACACCATCAGCTTCCTCACTCATCAGCGATTCCAGTTCAACAGGTGAGTTCAGTGGAGGGAGAGAAAATACCAAACAATGGAAAACCACTAAACATGATGGGAGTAACATCATTTCTGCAGCTTTTGTTCATGAAGGACAATTCATCCATACAATAGCTTGTTAGGATACTAGAAATCAATAATAAACCTTAAAGTGATCTATGGATGCATACAGCTTGGCTGGGGAGAGCGCCCACACGTGTGCCCCATTAGCACACAGCTTGCTATAGGGGCACAAACGGAAGAGGAGTGGAGAGCACCAGCACGGGACCCTAGTAAAGGGGATAATGGGCCGCTCTGTGCAATACCACTGCACAGAGCAGGTAGGTATAACATGTTTGTTTAAAGTGATTGTAAGGTTTTTTTTTTTTAAATAACAAACATCATATTTTCCTCCACTGTGCAGCTTGTTTTGCACAGATTGGCACCGAACATCCTCTTCTGGGGTCCCTCTGCGGCTCTCACGGGGGTTACCTTGCGGGCATGATTTGCATCTATAGACAGGAATGCCAGACTCGACCCCGGCGCTCACGTCATTGGATTTGATTGACATCAGCGGGAGCCAATGGCTGCTATCAATCTATCCAATCAAAAGCCGGAAGCCCGTGGAGAGAGGACAAACGCGTCTCCACCGACAAATAGGGGGCTCAGGTAAGTAAAACTGGTGGGGCAGTCACAGCCAGGTGTTTTTTCACCTTGATGCATTAAGGTAAAAAAAAAAAACACAAGGGTTTACAACCCCTTTAAATTATAGATCTACACCTGGGCAAAAATAAATGTGACTTGCCGGAATAAAATGTGTTCCTAACTTATGATCAATGAGTAAACCAAAACCAAAAATTTACATTTAAATATAAAAGAATTGCATGTCTTCCAGCTTAATTAAGCCAAAGATGTAAAGAAATTAAAAATAGACTGTGCTCTTATAAAAATGCATGCAAATGTGAAGGAAAGTGACACCCAGGAGGAATAGTGCTCTTCCTCTTTTTCCCCCAATATAAGTACACCGCACTCACAAGAAATGTATGACCTCTCTTCTCAAAGAAAAACAAGACTCACTTAACCACTTAAGGACCGGACCAATATGCTGCCTAAAGACCAAAGGTGTTTTTACAGTTCGGGACTGCGTCGCTTTAACAGACAATTGCGCGACGTGGCTCCCAAACAAAATTGGCGTCCTTTTTTCCCCACAAATAGAGCTTTCTTTTGGTGGTATTTGATCACATCTGCGGTTTTTAGTTTTTGCGCTATAAACAAAAATAGAGCGAAATTTTGAAAAAAATTCAATATTTTTTACTTTTTGCTATAATAAATATCCCCCAAAAACATATATACAATTTTTTTTTTCCTCAGTTTAGGCCGATACGTATTCTTCTACCTATTTTTGGTAAAAAAAAATCGCAATAATCGTTTATCGGTTGGTTTGCGCAAAATTTATAGCGTTTACAAAATAGGGGATAGTTTTATTGCATTTTTTATTTTTATTTTTTTTACTACTAATGGCGGCGATCAGCGATTTTTTTCGTGACTGCGACATTATGGCGGACACTTCGGACAATTTTGACACATTTTTGGAACCATTGTCATTTTCACAGCAAAAAATGCATTTAAATTGCATTGTTTATTGTGAAAATGACAGTTGCAGTTTGGGAGTTAAACACAGGGGGCGCTGTAACATTTAGGATTGATCTAGTGTGTGTTTACAAGTGTAGGGGGGTGTGGCTGTAGGACTGACAACATCGATCGAGTCTCCCTAATAAAAGGGATCACTCGATCGATGCGCCGCCACAGTGAAGCACGGGGAAGCCGTGTTTACATACGGCTCTCCCCGTTCTTCAGCTCCGGGGAGCGATCGCGACGGAGCGGCTATAAAGAAATAGCCGCGCCGTCGTCCCGGATCGCTCCACGCGGGAACCCGACCGCCGCATGTCGCGGGGGGTGTCCCGATCGGACCCCCGACCCGCGGAAAGGCAGGGACGTACAGGTACGCCAATGTGCCTGTACGTGCCATTCTGCCAACGTATATGTACATGCGGCGGTCGGGAAGGGGTTAAAGTATCACATTTGGATGCAGTTATTGGCACTTTAATTAGGACTGCATAGTATGAACTTTTTACACAATTGTTTTCTAATATGATTTTCATATATTTATTTGCACTGAGAACTTTATTGGGATTGGATACCAGAGACTTTTTGCACAATTGTTTATTTCCTATTGGATATTTATAAGAGTGCGGTCTATTTTTCATTTCAGAACATATTTATTATTTGAATAATAAAAAAAAAAAAGCCTTTACAGCCGCTCTAACCATAGAAAATATGCACAATGCTACAAGTTTTATACAGGTTGTTAAACTTGAAGTGGACGTTGCATGACTTTATGGTGTCTGCTAATTGATTTTTATATTTTAGTGTGATTGTCTAGGGTTTCTTCAAAAAAATGTTTTCCATCCTGCTCGTTCTAACTTTGTTGTCACTGCAGTCGAAAATGAACATCAGTTTGACCCCACTAACCATTAGAAAATCAAACGTTCTTAAAAAAAATTAAAAAATTAAATAGGATTTTTTTAATGCAGCTTACCTGTAAAATGTTTTTCTTGGAAATACATCACGGGACACAGAGCCTTAATTACTTAATGGGTAATGTAGTCAGCACAGGTGATTGGACACTGGCAAAATTTAGTTCCTCCCCTTTATAACCCCCTCCCAAATGGAGAGTACATCAGTTTTGTAGCAAAGCAATAAGTGTTCCATGTTTAACTCCGAAGAGGGGTGGGAGCTCTGTGTCCCGTGATGTATTTCCAAGAAAAGGATTTTACAGGTAAGCTGTATTAAAAAATCCTATTTTCTTGATCATACATCACAAGCCTTAATTACTTAATGGGATGTCCCATAGCAATGCTAAAATTTGAGGGGAGGGAGACACAGATCAGAATAAGACCGCCATCGAGCCAGAGGATCTATACTGCTGCCTGCAGCACACTACGCCCAAAGGCGGCATCCTCGTAACCTCTCACATCTACCTGGTAGAATTTAGTTAATGTATGGACCGAAGACCAAGTAGCAGCCTTACAGATCTGAGCCATGGAGGCCTGGTGATGCACTGCCCATGAAGCACTAACTGCTCTCGTCGAGTGCGCTTTCACCTGAAAAGGAGGGATCTTCTTTTCTAAACCATAGGCCTGAATAATGACTTGTCGAATCCATCTTGCAATAGTGGATCTTGACGCTGCCTAGCACTTTCTGGGGCCCTGTGGCAGAATAAACAGACAATCAGTCTTCCTTATCTGAGCCGTAGCTTGCAGATAAACCTTTACCGCTCTTACAACATCTAGAGAGTGTAGACTCTCTTCCTCCACAGACTGTGGATCTGAAAAAAAACACGGTAGGACTATATCTTGAAAACCTGAAACCACCTTAGGTAAGAAAGTTGGGCGAGGATGCAGCACCACCCTGTCTTCATGAATAATCATATACGGTTCTTTACACGAAAGAGCCGCCAATTCCGATACCCTCCTTGCTGAGGATATGGCTACAAGAAGTGTCAACAGACTTAGAAACCTGGTGTAAAGGTTCAAAAGGTAGTTTCTGTAAAACAGATAATACCAAATTCAAATCCCATGGGCACACGGGAGACTTAACTGGCGGATTCAAACGCAGTGCACCCTGAACGAAGGCCCTGACTAGGGAATGAGAGGCAAGCGTTTTTTTTAAAAAATAACGACAAGGCCAAGATTTGGTCCTTGATAATGCTCAAAGCCAACTTCATATTTACGCCCAACTGAAGAAAGGCAATTCTATTAATGGCATACTTCCTAGGATAACATCTTCTGGGTTCACACCAGGAGACGTATGCCTTCCAGATTCTGTAATAGATGAGCCTGGAGGCCGGATTCCTAGCATTAACCAGAGTGCATAGGACTGGACCTGAGAGCCCACGTTTCCAACAGCCAAATCGTCAAATTTAGACTTTGTAAGGCAGGATGGAATATTGGACCCTGCGACAGTAGGTCTGAGCGTAGTGGGAGAACCCAGGGTCTTCCTACTGCCATCCTTACGATTTCTGCGTACCAGGGTCTCCTGGGCCAAGCCGGGGTGACCAAAATCACCGGCTTTCCTTCCCTCTTGACTCTCTGAAGGAATCTTGGGAGAAGCAGAACTGGACGGAACGCATGAATCGGGGAATACTGATCCCATGAGATTGACCCTTGAGCACAGGGATCTCTTGTTCTTGACACAAAGCTGTCCAGCTTTGCATTGAACCTGGAAGCCAACAGGTCCACATCTGGGGTACCCCATTTCTGACATATGATTTGAAACATGTCGGGGTATAGAGACCATTCTCCTGGACTCAGCTGCTGGCGGCTTAAAAAATCTGCCTGCCAATTTTCTACCCCTGGAATGAAGACTGCAGATAGGCGAGGAATATGCCTTTCTGCCCAGTCCAGGATGTGATTCGCCTCTTTTTGGGCATCCAGACTTCTGGTGCCTCCTTGGTGATTGATATAGGCCAAGGCTGTAGCATTGTCAGACTGAATCCGAACCTGCCAACCTTAGTCTGTAAGACCAAACTTTGAGGGCCAGATGAATTGCCCGAATATCCAGAATGTTGATGGGTAGGAGCTTTTCGGCCCCGGACCACTTCCCGTGGGCAGATGCTTTTTCTAGAACTGCCCCCCAGCCCAGAAGGCTGGCGTCTGTGGTCACCACTTTCGAGGTAACCGGAGTGAAATATTTTCCTTCTGACAGATTTTGGGGGAGCAACCACCAACTGAGGCTCTGACAAACCTTTGGAGATAAGACCATAGGAAGATCCAGGGCCTGAACATCTTTGTTCCAAGCTGACAGAATTCTGCCCTGTATTGGTCTTGAGTGAAACTTGGCGTAAGGGACAGCCTCGAATGAGGCTACCATCTTTCCCAATAATCTCATTCGCATAGCCTGATGGAAAGCCTTCTCTTTGCCTTTATCACTCGAACCAAGTGTCCTATGGCTTTTGCCTTTGGCCTGGGAAGTAATACCTTGCTTTGGGACGTGTCTATAATCATGCCCAAGTACTCCAGCCTTCTTTGAGGCTGCAAGGAGCATTTTTCCAGATTGAGGACCCAGCCTAGGTACTCTAAATATTCCACTGTGCTGTGCACATTGTGGCCCAAGCATGCGGCGGACTGATCCATGATTAACAGATCGTCCAGGTAGGCTGTTACTGCTATACCTCATGCCCTTAGCCTTGCTAGGGCCGGGGACAGTATTTTTGAGAACACTCGAGGTGCTGTAGCCAGCCCGAAAGGAAGGTTCCACAAACTGAAAGTGGCGCTGATCCACTGCAAACCTTAGAAATCTTTGATGAGCGGGGGGGAATATTGGAACATGTAGATATGCATCTCTGATGTCTATTGATGCCAGGAATTCTCCTCCCTGAAGGGTAGAAACGACTGAATGGACAAACTCCATACTGAAGGAGCAAATGTTCAGGAACTGATTAAGGCTTTTCAGATCTAGGATACGTCTGACATCCCCGTTTTGGTTTTGGAACCGTAAAAAGGTTTCAATAAAATCCTGATCCCTGATACTCTGGGGCTAACTCCAAGATTACCCCTTGGGACAACAGGTATTCCAAAGCCAACAGTAAAGGCCTTCTTTTTTCTGGATCTTTGGCAACTCTTGATCTCAGAAAGCGTGGTGGTGGAAGTTCTCTGAATTCCAACTTTCCTTCATAGGGATGTTTTGGAGTTCTGCTTAGACTTTGGACCCCAAGTCCTGTTCTGCCCTTGGGCTTGGCTCTGGGCCTTTCCCCTAGTGTTAGACTGGGGAGGCCATCGCCACTGCCTGGAGAATGAGGTTCCAGGGGCTGGAGAAAGAGTATGTTTAAATGAGGGACGCTTACTATTCTTCTTAACCGGCAACAGAGTAGACTTGCCTCCGGTAATCTTTTGGATGTATTTATCCAGGTCATCCCCAAAGGGGAACGCTGCCAAGTATTTCTTACAAGAAACCTCTGCCTCCCAATGTTTTAACCAAAGGGACCTGCGCATGTGTACCTGCAGGAGATTCAAGCGGGATGCTTGTTGAACAGAGTCCATAACCGCATCAATCGCAAAACACAAGTCCTTAATAAGGTCCTCATAAACCTCAATCTCCTGACATACACCAATGGCTGTAACTGCAGGTTGTACTACAGCCCCAGCCATGGAAGAGGAGGCTTTTAATAGGGACTCCAGCTTTTTATCAGTTGGATCCTTAAAACCCTGCGCATTGTCTATAGGACAGGTCAAGTTTTTTGTTTGCACAAGAAATAGCTGCATCAATAGCAGGTATCCCCCATTTCTTAGTGAAACCTTCCTCCATAGGATAAAGGAGGGAATACTACCTAGGAGAGGAGAAAACAGTTTATCTGGGTAAACCCAGTCATCGTACATCAGTTTATCCAGCAAGAGATGCACTGGAAAGGGGCATGCAGCCTGCGGGGATTTCCGAGATCCCAAAGAGGAAACAGAGGGCCTAGAAGCTTCAACCGGAGGCAATTTGTAAGTGGCACGCACCTTGTAAGTGGCACGCACATGATCCTCATCTCCAGAGAGGGATTTTTCACCCTCAGAAGGCTCATCTGATGAGAGAGCCAGAGCAGATGAAGGGGATCTACCCCGTTTTCTGCTACCTTTCAAGGAGGTTGCGATAATAGTAGCAATCCTTCCTTCTAAGCCATCCAAAGCAACTTTTAAAGCGTCCTCAGTGACGTATACAGGAGCTGCCATAGGAGATGTTGCAAACCCAGATAGGGGCTCATCCTGTGAGGCTGTTATTAGGCTGACAGAGGGGGGATGGTAAACTGCAGGCAAGCTCAGAATCCTTAGCCATACGCGGGGACTTTCTGGTGCCTCTTTTACTAGCCCTTGAACCTCTTCTCGGGGACATAGTCCTTACTGCAAAGCAAAGGTACTATCCACAAATATAAATGCAATCACTGTTGTGCTATAGTCTTACAATACACAAAAATATCAGCTCACAGCACAACCTGATGCAGAGTAGGAGACTTAGGTTTGCCTGGTTCAATCCACAGGGATGCTTACAGCCCACAGCTCTGTGTCCATGCCGCTTACAGAAGGCTCTGGCGTGCTGGGGTTTTTAAACCAGCCTCTTGGCGCCTGCACACAGGTGTTCCGCGTTTGCACATGGGCACTAGCAACCATGGCCCTCCCCCTGTCCATGTCTCACTAGACAGCTAAAAGTGTGCTCCCGGTGTGTGCATGAGCCGCTGTCATGGCGGTGCCCAGGAGAACGAAGAAAGTGGGAGAGATTACTGGGGGCATCATTGTGGAACCCTGTATGCGTTTTTGTGGCAGAGCCTGCCGTGGAAGAAGGTGAGTGGTGTTTTAAATTTGACCGACTTCACTGAGCTTGTTCCCGGATGGCTTATGTAAGAATACACCAGGTATGCACTTACTCCCTCCAGTGGCGGAAACCAGGAAAGACATCTTACTCACAGAAGATAATAATAATAAAAAAAAAAGTATCCTCTTCTTCTTACCTTATCCACGCCGCAGAAAAAGCTACTAAAAGTAGATCCAGCTTTTACCCATCACGGCGGGCAAGTTGTGCCAACCTTCAGGTTTATCAAGGGTTCCATTAGAACTTCATACCTGGACCTGTAGAAGACTCTGCCAGAAACTTTTCATGCCACAGATGTATTAGTACACCAAAGTCTGGATCCCAAAGCCCAGACCTCCGCAGAGAGACATTACAGGCAAACCTCGTTTTTTCTTGCACGAGGCCCGAGTACCAACCATTTTAGGTTTTTGATACCAGCCTGAGGAATGGATCCGGTTATAGCTCCTAGGTCTCCGCAGCCAGACCATCAAAAGAGCATTTTTCTTCTTGGCACATGTTGAACGTGACCAACCACCTTAAACGCTCTCCATTTCGGAGGGGTTATATAGGGGAAGAACTCAATTTTAATTGGGTTTGCCTGTGTCCAATCACCTGTGGTGACTACATAACCCATTAAGTAATTAAGGCTCTGTGTCCCGTGATGTATGATCAAGAAAGGGGTGTTTATCAGCCAGTAACATCAGGAAAACAGGACTGTCGTTTTCTTAGTGGCTGTTTCATCATCCCCAGTAAATGTTATAAATAAAAGATAATAGGCAGTACAATGACTTAATAAGTAACCTTGCAGCACTGGAGTCACCAGTTTGAATCCCTTCCAGGATGCTATCTGCATGGAGTTTTCTCTTTGTGCTTGCATTTTTTTCCTACCATGCTCCAAAAACATGCTGGCAGGTTAATTTTCCTGTCCAAATTGTCCCTAGCATGTGTTTTATGTATGCATGTGAGATAGGGACCTTAGAGTGTAAGTTTCTTGAGGGCAGGACTGATATGAATGCATAGAAGGTAAAATGCTGTGTAAATTATTGACGCTATATAAATACCTGTAATAAATACCTGCTGCTGGAAGCAGTTATGGGCCATGTGGCTATCCCATCACTGTCAGCTGTGTTGATATCTGCTAATTAGAATTGCGTATTCCCTTTTCACGTGTGTAGAGGGCAGCAGACGTGCTGTAATATTCCTGGAATGTCTCTCTGAATGCATGTCTGGCCATGGCGAAGCCCCCTGAGCTTGGTTGTGCACACATAGCAGAAATAGTACTCCTCTGTCAGCTTATTTCTGACATTCCATTTTGTCCCATCTCCAGCCACAAATGGAGTGGGATTATGCCATGAAGTGAATGAGGATGTTCAGCCAACAACCGATCACAGCGCTGGGACTACTGATTATCAGGAATATCTGCTTCATGTGTTCTTCTCTTTTAACCGGCAAATCTTACGCTATCACTTCCAAATATGTTTAGAATTTCTCATTTTACTCTGTTTAAAGTGGACCTGTCACTTATGCAGAATTGTATATCAAATCTCAGCTCGATTCTTTCGGGGGTGGGGCAATTAGAATGGCTGTCGGGTTTTATTTTCTGGGTCTCTATTGAGGGATTTTCTGGCTTTCTTTCCTGGTTTAAATATATTGTCTTTGCCTTCCTGTCCCAGTCACCTCTGTTTCCCTCATTTCTTGTCCTGTTGTCACAGGGTTTAAAAGAACATGGAAATCTCTCTAATTGAATGATATGGGGGGCAATAAAAGTCTGGCAGAGCTTCAAATCCATCCCAACTGTTCAAAACAACAAAAATTTGTTTTGTCTGGAGTTGGGATTTAATCCTTTAAATCCCAACTCCAGCCAAAACTAATTGTTGTTGACTGTGCTTCTCCTGTGGATCACAGGAGTGCAATTAGTTTTGCACTCTTGTAACCTTTTATCAGCAGACAGCGGGCTGAAGCCTGCTGTCGGCTGATGATCCATATACAAAAATAACTTCTCTCTTTTTTTTATATATATATATATATATATATATATATATATATATATATATATATATATATATATATATATATATATATATATATATATATATATATATATATATATATATATATATATATATATATATATATATTACATATTACAGTAAGTTACCTGATTGATTAACCTTTACTTTTACCTTTCAACCAAAAAAGTAATAAGGGAACAAGCTTCTGACTTGCAGCATCTGTAGACCTTTGGGTGAAAATGGAGGGCAGTCAGTAGTGTGAATACTTCTTGCTTTAATACTTGAGTCCTTCTGCCAGTTTTATACATTTGGCTGTGCACATCTCTTTACTTTATTGAACTCTGTGTGTTACTACTCCTCTGGACAGCCAATACAATTTTTATTGGAATACTCACAGAAATATGGCTTATAACTATGGTATATTTTCTCATGAGGGTAGATTTATTTTCATTCCTCTCCAGGCTGACAAACGTGCAGGACCATTTTTCTTCCACTATTATGATTTGTGCTGGGAGGAGGCCAACGTTGGAAAGGGAAGACGTAGGGTGTTTTCCTAATCTTAAAATAAAAGCAGTATGTAACCGTGCTGCGGTATAAACACGCCGGCCTGAGAAGATGATGGTAGGACGTCTAGTGAAGGGTGGTGAACATCTGGAGGAGATCAGTCCAGATGGAGCATAAACACAGCGCTGACAGTATAGGCTGTACCATGTTAAGTGTTTCCAGCTGTGGAACCTGCCTGTAACCTGTATTGTTTGCTTTTCTATGGCAGCATGCAGCAAGGGAAGATGTTTTTCTTCATTGGAATTACCATGGCGCTGATCCAGGGTGGCTATGCTCGGAGAATTAAACCAGGGAATGAAGTGAAAGCTGTAAAACAGGTAACTAACAAAGAAAAATTTGAAAAAAAAAGTCTATCAGTAAAATAATTAGATTGCCATGTTTGCTAGGAAGAAAACAAGCCTTTTTATTGGACATTCTTTTTAAAGCTGTCTATACACTTATTGATCCATTTCCCATCCATGCTAAAAAAGGAAAGAGCTCACACCTGCGGCTGTCAGAATACCTGAACAGAGGCTGCAGCTGATTGGATGCAGCTGTTGATCCACCAAAAAATTTACATCCGACTCCTTTGATTCTCAGATTGAGCCCAGGTTCACACTGGGTACTTTTTGCTTCGGTTTGAGATGCGATTTCACATGTGAAATCGCATCTCAAATCGGCGGCATTTGCCAGCAATTACACCGCCCTTAGGGGGCGCTGCACCGATTTCAAAAAGTAGTTCCTGTACTACTTTTTGCAATTTCTGGCCGCGATTTACATTGACATCTGTGCAGAAACCTGCACAGATGTCTCTTAAATCGCGGCCGAAATCGGGACTGCCGGCGGGAGTGCAATCGTGCGAGTTCAGCTGAACTCGCATGGCTTCACTCCCGCAGCCCAGTGTGAACCAGGGCTGAAGGATGTTGGGTAGGAGGATGTCAACAAAGTCGCCCATGTGTATGGTAATGGTCAGCTTAAGTTGACACGGAAGGTCAAGTTTTCCCCTTTTGATACCAGAGTAAAACAAAACCTTCCTCACAATTCGGCTGGGTATCTGGGCAAGCCTTAGGCCCCTTTCACACGGGGCAGGGGAGGTGCGGTGGCGGTATAGCGGTGCGGTTTTAACCCCCACTAGCGGCCGAAAACGGGTTAATACCGCCGGCAATTGCAGAGGCGCATTGCCGGCGGTATAACCGGGGTTTCCCATTGATTTCAATGGGAAGGAGCGGTAAACACCCCGCTCCTATACCGCTCCAAAGATGCGGCTAGCAGGACTTTTGGAGGGGTCCTTTCGGGCTTTCACACTGAAGACTGCAGGACGCAATATTTTTCAAGCGGTATAGCAGTGCTATTTTTAGCGCTAAACCGCCTGAAAAACATGTCCGTGTGAAAGGGGTCTTACTGATAAAAAAAACGGAATCCACAGCTACCCTTCAGATTGAAACAAAATCTGTTCTTATAGTTGAGCTTCTGGACCTGCTGATCTTTCAATGAAATTTTGAACTCCCAGCAATTTTCTAAAATGTCAATTCAAGAAAGTGGACCGCACGCTGATAACATCTTTAAAGTCCACAGGATTTTATTGAACAAGCAAATGGGTTCAAGCACACTCTGCAAATCCTTCCACCTCTCAGAAGACTTATTTCTTGGAACCTAAGGCCCACTTTCTTGACTTGAAGTGCGATGTGGAGGGTGGGTATGCTCCTGCACTTTGTCACCTGGCTGACCTACGAGATTGAAGAGGAACAAGGTAGTTTTGGCAGCAATGGGATGTGATCATCCACTTTCTAGTGGGGGTTAAATCCAGCGAGGTACATGCCACCTCCTGGACTTATCTCTTTAATTTAGTTAATTTTTATTTATTTTTTTACTTGAGTACTTTTGGTGCTCTGAAGATGCTGGCCTCGGCTCCAGTCACATGCAGCCGCTCTGCCTGCCCCTCCCTCCCCTCCTCCTGCCCAATTACAGAGTGCATTGTATGATGTGAACCCTATTTACAAAATACAAAGCCTTCTATGATAGGACAGTGGAATGGATGATTGGCAGAGCTGCTGCTGTGTGAGAAAGCTCTCCTGGCATTCAGAGTGCTGGGAGTATAGTAATAGCTGTACCCCCCCCCCCCCAAGTGCAGTAAAACTGTCAGTAATAAATATCTCAGATAAGTCCAGGAGGTGGCATGCAGTTTGTTGGACCTTTCTCATAGTAAGCCAGCACATTTTAGAAAGTGTCTGAATTCCTTGGGTTTAGCTTTAAAGCCCAATTGAACCCACTGGTGAAATCGGCTAAATACATTCCTGAGACATAAAAGGTGTTCCACGTCTGTCACATCCAGTTCAGTTGAACTGCATTGTTTATTTGCCCCATTCACACAGCTGCCCTCAATTGGGTTGCAGTGTGTTGTGTAGAAATGCAGACATGCTGCAGTTTTTTGCAATGCACCAGAGCTCACATGAAGTCACTGTTTCTCTGCAGTGCAGAGAAATGAATGAAATTTTATTTTGTATTTTCAAAATGACTTCCCATACACATCAGACATCAGTCTGCATGCTGAAATGATCTGTGGTGTAAAAAAGCCCTTACAGTTGTTGTTTTTCTTTAGAAAGCCTGTTCCTTGCCAGCATGCTGCAGAGCAAGACCCTTTCTCTGTGTTGAAGCAGTGGTCTCTCTGCAGAGGTCTGGAACACTACCTGCTGAGTCAGACCTATAGCATTGTATTCATCAAGGAGCGTGAGCTTTGATGGTTGCTCCAAGGTTGACTTTGCAGGGGGGCAAGTCAGACTTCTGTAGAGAGACCACTGCTTCCACACAGAGAAACTGTCTTTCTCTACAGCATGCTGGCAGGGGACAGGCTTTTCTAGACCAAAGGAAACAACGGAAAGGCTTTCAATGCCTTTTGTTCCAATGTACTGGGAATGTGTTTAGCTGTTTTAAACTGAAACCTCCTTTTGATCCACAACAGTGACTACAGACTCTCTACTGATGCAAGATATAAACTGTTGCATGTATAAAAGAATGGTGGTGCTGCCATCATTACACATGGCTCTGTAATTCCTATCTATAGTAAATGGATACATGATGTTAGAGTCTCACAACTACTATATTTTCTGCAGGCCATGATTCTGTTGATTCCAGCATTCCTGCTGATTGGCTGGGCAAACGGGATCTTCATGCTGGGATTAGGACTTCTGCTCTATTCCTTTGGTAAGTTTTTTTTTTCTTTATTTGAATTTTTTTTTCTTTGAAACTATTTTAGTTATTCTATAAGCTTACAGTAACCCCAGCATCATTTAAGCTCAGCTCGAATGTCCACCTGGTTGAATGTTGGTCATATACACAAATGAGGAATTTAGAAAAATACTGCATTAAAGCCACTAGATGGAGCTGTCAATCTTGTAAAATAAGTACTTTTTTCCTGTGATCACCAGTGCCACCCAGTGGCTCAAATGCAGTATTTTTTTAATGATTTACTCCTATTTTGTATCAAGAATAACATTTGACCTGGAGAGAAAATAGCCTAATAACATTTTCTTTGCCCCCATTCGTACAGAACAGATGTACAAGCAGTTTTACAGGTTGAATATCTCTGTAATTTTTTGTTTGTTAATACACCACAAAGTGACCCATTTTGGAGAGCAAAACTACTTCCAAAGCTACTTGTGTGGCTCCCTAAATGATGTTTTCTCATGCAGAATTTAGCAGTAAGTCAGAAGTAAACACATGCAAAGATGTGCTCACCAGGGTCTGTTCTAAATGACGGCCAGGAAAAGCATTCAGAGCAATGTTAAAAGCAATTCTTGCAAGCTTTGAACTCGGCATCCCAGGCAATACTCAGATCTGAATGTCAAAACACAGAACAAAGGGGCTTAGGACTGCACAGATCAAACCATTTATTAGTGGATTGTAATAAATAAAATGTACTTACAATTAACAATGTGAGGCAGGCAGAGAAACGGAACCGCATGCAGCACACTATCCCATCTCATAATTCGCTTTGGTTTTACAATATGTGGGCATAGGCGTGCATTAGGGTGTGCACCCCAAAGCTCAAACACACATGAATGCCACCGGCTGTCACAGGGAGAAGGCTCTGGTGGTGGGAGACAGTTGATTGGGAGAATATTACGCTACACCCTAAATACGAGTGTAATGTGTTTCTAAAGTTAAACCTAGCCTTTAATATAATGGTGGCATTTACACTGGCTCCTGGCACCCCCCAACCACCCAACTGGTGCCCACCTGGATAATGCTAATTCACATGTGCGCACGCCTATGTATGCGGGCAATTAGTGGAGCAGACTGATGGGGACAAAACTCTGCCACAGGCTATGCAGTTAGATTGAACAGAAGCCCACTAAACTTCTGCTTAACTTCTGAGCATAGAGGCTAAAATCTAGGTGACACAGCAATACCGCTGCTAGTCCCTGTCACATCAGGGCCCGTGTCAATGGGCTAAAATTAACAAATATAGTGTTCATTTGAGACACAGGGATTTACTAAAACTGAATAGGCTTCTAACTTCAGCTTGTTCAATTAAGCTTTGACAATAAAATCTGGAAGCTGTTTGTTTTCTATGCAGAGCTGCAACAGATTTGGCATGCTCTAGTTTTAGTACATCAATCCAATTGCTGAGATCATTTGGAATTCATTGCAGGTGCAGTTGACCTGCTTCTGTGGCTTTTGCATTCTCAACGACCTCTTTCACATGGGCTTGCTCAGTGGATCATTCCACTTATCCCCGCTGAACAGGCGGATGACAGGTCTGTCTCTTCTCACTGTGCAGAGTGGAGACGGACTTAGTCCCGATCTCCTCTATGGGGAGATCGGATGAAAATGGGCCGCCTGTCTGTTTTCATCCGATCATATCCGCCAGACGGATGGAAAATAGGACCACTATCTATCTGGATTTTGCGGACAGAATTGGATCAGATAGAGGCGGGTGTCAGCAGACAAGGCTGGTGACTAGAGTTGCCACCTCATCCCTTTAAAACAGAACACATATGAATTACACAGGTTCTGAGGCTAATTTAATGCAGGTAAGGCACCAAATGAGTCTAATTACCACCTTAATTAGCCACAGAACCTGTGTAATTCATATGTGTTCTGTTTTAAAGGGATGAGGTGGCAACTCTACCGCTGACATCTGCCGCTCCATAAGGGTGAATGGAGGGTCTGATCAGGTCTGCTTGAAAGACTGACAGGAGGACTTGCATAGGCAGTCCGTGTGAAAGGGCCCTAAATCTTGCCATATGGTCCCTTCGCTCAGATTTTCCGATACGATCTGCCTGTCAGTTTTTGGGTAAGTTTGTGCGTAGGTGAATGTAGGGTAGGTCAATGTAAACAGATGTGTGTCTGTTTACATTCGTCTACCATCCAGTTCCAGGAAAAAAAAAAAGTACCTAGACGTGGCAGGTCGGAGGCTTTGTCCCATCTGCTTACAGATCCCCTGCTGAATGGAGCTGAGCACGCCTGTATGAAAGGCCCCCTAATCAGCTTGTATTTAGACTTGTGTTTGGCTTTCATTGTTCTGTTATGCAGCCATGCACACATGGATATGATGGTAAGCAGCTTGAATTTACCTACCTTCTCTTTCCCCCCACTCCTTTAGGCCACAAATTAGCCACGTGTGAGCTCTGGCCCATGTGACAGTACTGGATTTATTTATTTGTTATTTACGCAGTGCATTACATATTCTATACAAGGTCCCTATATCTTCCATGCATACTTGCACATACTAGGGCCAGTTTGGACAGGGGTGAATTAACCTAACACGATATCTTTGAAGTGTGGGAGGAAACTGGAGTGCCTAGAGGAAACCTACATGCAAGCACAGGGGGGGCATGCAAACTCCATGCAGATACATACTTCAAACTGACCACTATTTGGAGTGATTGTCACATGGGAACAAAATCTCTCTGCACTGCTCAAATGTTCCTCTTCCTGGTCTGAGGTGTAGACTTCTATAAAAAAAAGCATGCACTATTTATCAAAATGATACTGTTATACTGAACTAAGCCTTGAATACAACCTCCAATTTAGAGGATATTGTTATTGTTAGGTGTGGGTTTAACCAATTGCTTTTTGTGCATTTATTCTTCATGCTCCGTGTAACTGAGGGAGTGGGAGAAGGTGTGTCCTCTTCCTACATACTTTGTGCACAAGGTGTCCCTGTTTGCCTGTTGGGAGGTATGAATTTAGTGTCATGGTTGGTATTTAAACCCGAAAACACATTTCTAACTACCAAGCCACTGGATGCCTAAGTGGCCAATTACCAGTGCTGTCATATAGGATGAAGGGGAGTACCTGGAAGTAATTGTTTTTTTTTTTGTTTTTATTCCTGGTGCTTACGTGTGAAGATAAGGCAAGTATAAGGCCCCTTGCACACTGGGGCGTTTTTCATGCGGTACAACGCTAAAAATAGCGCTGCTATACCGCATGAAAAATCATGCCCTGTAGTGTTCAATGTGAAAGCCCGAAGGCTTTCACATTGAAGCGGTGCGCTAGCAGGAGCGCACCAAAAGTCCTGCTAGCCGCATCTTTACCGCGGTATAGGAGCGGTGTGTTCACCGCTCCTATACCGCGCCTTCGTATTGAAATCAATGGGAAAGCGCGGTAATACCGCCCGCAACGCGAGCGGTATTAACCCTTTTTCGGCCGCTAGCGGGGGTTAAAACCTCACCGCTAGCGCCCGAATATCGCGGTAAATACGACGGTATAGCCGCGCTACAAATAGCGCGTCTATACCGTCACCGCGGCTGCACGCCTCAGTGTTGCTTTCTGCTTCATGGTCAAAACACAGATAATACCCAAAGCTAGCTAAGAAAGGTTATCACATCCAAATCTTTATGTTATTGTCTCTGTGTACAGTTTGTAATCCTGTATGTACAAGAGGGTGCCGGTATTTGCTCATTACATGCACAAGCCTCTGCCTCCTGCTTGTGTGTGCTGATCCTCCTAGCTCATTGCAATCTCTTTGATTCAAACCAGTAGAAACTCTGCAGTCCCTAATGACATAAAATATCCAAAGACCATTTGATTAGGCTACAGGTCACATGAAATCGCTGGTTTTTAATCATGGCGAGCATTATACATATTATTTTTTTTTTGCTCATAACAATGCTGTTAAAAAAATCAAATAAAAGACTATTTTTATTTGAGACGTCAATTTTAATACATTTTAAAGTAACATAAAAACTGTATAAACATTTATCAGAAAAAAATTTATTTCCTTTACTCTCACGCTATTTTCATGCCATTTGTTCTGCTGACATAGTAAATGCCATTTGGAAGCGAGCCATTGGGAGATGACCCACCCTTCTAATTACAACAATATGTCTTTTTACCATTTTGTGCCGTTTTCCATTGTGTTTTTCAAGTGTTATGCTGTCGTGTATCCAACCTGTTCCAGGCTGTCCTATATTACACATCCTTCTGTTCTGACAGCTTTTCCAAGGTGTCAGCTTGCAATGCCATAACTGTCTTCAGCCAGCAGGGGGCAGTCTAAGCTGTGTTTGAACCCGCCTTGTATCTCTTTAACCACTTAAGACCCGGACCAAAAAGCAGGTAAAGGACCTGGCCAGTTTTTGCGACGTGGCTCCCAAACAAAATTGGCGTCCTTTTTTCCCCACAAATAGAGCTTTCTTTTGGTGGTATTTGATCACCTCTGTGGTTTTTATTTTTTGCACTATAAACAAAAATAGAGCAACAATTTTGCTTTTCCCTTTTGCCTTTTGCTCTAATAAATATCCCTTTTGCTCTAATAAATATCCCCAAAAAATATATATATAAAAAAAAAAAAAAAAAATGTTCCTCGGTTTAGGCCGATACGTATTCTTCTACCTATTTTTGGTAAAAAAAAAATCGCAATAAGCGTTTATCGATTGGTTTGCGCAAAATGTATAGTGTTTACAAAATAGGGGATAGTTTTATAGATTTTTATTAATAATTTTTTTTATTACTACTAATGGCGGCGATCAGCGGGTTTTTTTTTTCGTGACATTATGGCGGACACATCGGACAATTTTGACACATTTTTGGGACAATTGTCATTTTCACAGAAAAAAATGCTATAAAAATGCATTGTTTACTGTGAAAATGACGATTGCAGTTTGGGAGTTAACCACTAGGGGGCGCTGAAGTGGTTAAGTGTGACCTCATATGTGTTTCTAACTGTAGGGGGACGGGGTTGGACGTGTGACGTTATCGATCGTGCTTCCCTATATCAGGGAACAGACGATCGATGACGGCGCCACAGTGAAGAACGGGGAAGCTGGGTTTACACACGGCTCTCCTCGTTCTTCAGCTCCGGGGACCGATTGCGGGACTCCAGCGGCGATCGGGTCCACGGGTGCTGCGGTCACAGAGCTTTGCGCCTGCGACCCACGGCTGGGCACTTAAAGAGGACGTACAGGTACTTGCTTGTGCCCAGCCGTGCCATTCTGCCAACGTATATGTGCAGGAGGCGGTCCTTAAGTGGTTAAAAGCCTTGATGTTTTGTATAAGAATTAGTACCAGGAAATCCTGTAGAGATCTATCATGACAGCAGTCATACAGTACTTAATAACACATTTTTGGTTTGTCTCTCTGACTATTTCATATGGAAGTAATATAACACGATGCAGAACTGGGATGAAATCATTGCAGCCAGGGAATTTGCAGCCTCTTATGCCAGCGCTATGATTGTTTATTTTCTTACATCTGCCTTTCGTACTTGCAGAGCTGTCGTGGCATGCACAGTCCAGTAATCACAGCAGCCAACTGGAAGTAATTTACCATCCTGAGTAAAGCGGATCTGATTGGCTGTGGTTTCTTCTTTGCATCTCCTTAATGAATAAGTCATACTACAATGAAGTGCCATGTGATATTTGGTTGTTTTAGTCATATTAAAAACCCTGCTATATCTCAGAGACAGGCATATGGCTATTCCTTGATATCCATCCAGCAATATGTGTGCAATCCAACCATGATTGTTTTTTATGCACAGACAATTTGGATTGACAAAAAAAAAAAGTAAACCTCTATATAGTATGTAAAAAAAAAATATATATATATATATATATATATATATATATATATATATATATATATATATATATATATACACACAGTACAGACCAAAAGTTTGGACACACCTTCTCATTCAAAGAGTTTTCTTTCTTTTCATGACTATGGAAATTGTAGATTCACACTGAAGGCATCACAACTTTGAAGTAACACATGTGGAATTATACATAACAAAAAAGTGTGAAACAACTGAAAATATATTTCATATTCTAGGTTCTTCAAAGTAGCCACCTTTCGCTTTGATTACTGCTTGGCACACTCTTGGCATTCTCTTGATGAGCTTCAAGATGTAGTCACCTGGCGCAGCCCCCCATCACTCTCCTCCTTGGTCAAATTGCCCTTACACAGCCTGGAGGTGTGTTTGGGGTCATTGTCCTGTTGAAAAATAAATGATGGTCCAACTAAACGCAAACCGGATGGAATAGCATGCCGCTGCAAGATGCTGTGGTAGCCATGCTGGTTCAGTATGCCTTTAATTTTGATTAAATCCCCAACAGTGTCACCAGCACAGCACCCCCACACCATCACACCTCCTCCTCCATGCTTCACAGTGGGAACCAGGCATGTAAAGTCCATCCGTTCACCTTTTCTGCGTCGCACAAAGACACGGGGGTTGGAACCAAAGATCTCAAGTTTGGACTCATCAGACCAAAGCACAGATTTCCACTGGTCTAATGTCCATCCCTTGTGTTCTTTAGCCCAAACAAGTCTCTTCTGTTTGTTGCCTTTCTTTAGCAGTTGTTTCCTAGCAGATATTCTACCATGAAGGCCTGATTCACACAGTCTCCTCTTAACAGTTCTAGAGATGTGTCTGCTGCAAAAGGTGGAAGAACCTAGAATATGAAATATATTTTCAGTTGTTTCACACTTTTTTGTTATGTATAATTCCACATGTGTTCATTCATAGTTTTGATGCCTTCAGTGTGAATCTACAATTTTCATAGTCGTGAAAATAAAGAAAACTCTTTGAGAAGGTGTGTCCAAACTTTTGGTCTGTACTGTATATATAGTATGTGAAGCAAATGTTAGGCTCATTTCACACTGCAGCGATGCAGGAACCCTGCGAATCCACTGCGGATTTCCGCAAGTTAGAAATGCGATGTGGGAACCCACAGTGTATTCGCAGGGTTCCCGCATCGCTGCAGTGCTGCGCAAAATTGTTGGGGCTATATAAATCCCGTATAATAATGTCTCGCAAGTGTTTCAAATTGGTGCCAAGTTCTGCTTTTAGAAATTGTGGGTTATTATTGGTTTTATACTGTTAATATTCAGTTTGTTTGTTTTTCTTTTAGATCTGTCTGATAATTTTTATTTTATTTTTTCGTTTTAGCTGCAGCTATTGTTGTGCCATGCTTATCCTCAATGGTGTCAACATATGGTAAGTACATTGCACAACATGCACTATATGGACTTTTATGTGGACACCGCTAAGATCATCCAGGGGTTTCCAGTGAAGGGTACTGGTAATGTTTTAGTATACAAAGCCAGTACTTTAGACAATTGTGTATTTTCAGTCGCATGGTAACAGTTTGAAAAAAGGTCCTTTTCTAGTCCAACATTACTGTGCCTTTGTCTACAAAGCCTCTATAAGGGTACAGTTTAATAGGATTGCTGTTGAGGAACTCAAGTTGTAGAGCAATTGGCTGAACAACTTTGGGATGAATTGTAACATCAATTGTGAGCCAGGTCATAGTTCACCTCTTGTATAACAAATCCTTCCCAGATGAGTGGACACTGTTGCAGCCACAGAAGGGGGTCCCAACTTCATATAAAGGCCTATGGTTTTAGAATAGGATGTCTAACAAGCTCACGTAGGTGTGATTGTCAGGTGTCCACTAAGGCACAACTGCAAACCTAACAAGACAAGACCGTACACCTAAACTGACAGGCTGGACAAGGAGAGTATTCATCAGGAGCCAAGAGACCCATGGTAACTCTGGAGGAGCCGCAGAGATTAGTGATGTACTAAACATATCCAACCTTTATGGAAGAGTGACGGGAAGAAAGCCACTGCTGAAAGAAAACCATAAATAAGAACTTTGCGGTTTGCGAGAAGCCACGTAGGGGACACAGCAAACATGGAAGGTGCTCTGGTCAGATGAGACCAAAATTTTACTTGTTGGTCTAAAAGCAAAACGCTATGTGTGGCGGAAACCTAACCCTGCACACCATCCCCACCGTGAAACATGGTGGTGGCAGCATCATGTTGTGGGGATGCTTTTCTTCAGCAGGGACAGGGAAGCTGGTCAGAGTTGATAGGAAGATGGATGGAGCCAAATACAGGGCAATCTTAGAAGAAAATCTGTTAGAGTCTGCAAAAGACTTGCAACTGAAGCAAAGGTTCACCTTCCAGCAGGACAACGACCCTAAACATACAGCCAGAGCTACAATGGAATGGTATAGATCAGTGTTTCTCAACTCCAGTCTTCAAGGTGCCCCAACATGTCATGTTTTCAGGATTTCCCTCAGATGAAACGGCTGTGTTAAATACTAAGGCAGTGAAACTGATCAAATCACCTGTGAAAAATAATGGAAAGCCTGAAAACATGACCTGCTGGGGCGCCATGAGGACTGGAGTTGAGAAACACTGGTTTAGATCAAAGCATATTCATCATGTGTTAGAATGGCCCAGCCAAAGTCCAGACCTAAATCCAATCTGTGGTAAAACTAGAGAATTGCTGTTCACAGACGCTCGCCATCCAATCTGACAGAGCTTGAGCTATTTTGAAAAGAAGAATGGGCATATTTTTAATTCTTAGATGTGCAAAGCTGGTAACGTCACCCCAAATAGACTTGCAGCTGTAATTGCAGTGAAAGGGGGTTCTACAAAGTATTGACTCAGGGGGGCTGAATATAAATGAACCCCACACTTTTCACATATTTACTAGTAAAAAAAAAATGAAAACAATTTATAATTTTCCTTTCACTTCACAATTATGTGCCACTTTGTGTTGGTCCATATTTGTTTTTGGTTGTAACATGACAAAATGTGGAATATTTCAAGGGGTATGAATACTTTTTCAAGGCACTGTATGTGAGATGCCAGTATTGTGTCAGGTATAGACAAACTGGGCCACAAATTGAGGAGGACGTTTAGCCATTTCAATAAGCTATTACCTATAGGTTATTTCCCATAATAATAGACATTTGATAGCTAGATTGTGCTGTCATTGCTCAAAATAATTGAATTTCTGTACTCATTGTAAAATCCTTCTCTTTGAGTCCCCTGAGAGACACAGAAAGTCTTTAAACCTTTGGAATGTCAAAAAGCAGTCCAACTAAGGGGTGGACAATACAGCAAACAGTTGCGTGTGTATACAGGAACTGGGGACTGACTGCACCCCAAAGAGTTGACTGAAGGATCTAGTCCCTGAAGCTGGCCTGATGCCGGAAAGAGGCTCTACTTATTCTACTGGAGTGAGTTGTTCTAACAGCAAGGTGGGGAACCTCACCCCAGGGAATACCTCGGCCGCTTATGATTGGCACAGGACAGTGACAGCTTTCTGGCCGACTCACCCACATGGGTTTGGACTAGAATCTGAACATGCCCAAGCTCACCTCTACTGATTGAGTAGCCTGGAGTCATGCTGTTCTCCTCTGTTAGGAGGCCTTCCCTCTTCAGAGTCCTCCATGACTCTGTGAGATGTGGCTGGGCTTACTAAAGTCATGCAGGACTTTGTGACCCAAAGACGCCCAAGCTCACCTCTACCTATCAGAGGCATTCTGCAAGCAGCCCCAAACCCTTTAGCACAAGTGTGCTGGGGACACTCAATGCAGTAGGACTGCCCTTCAGCACCTGGTAACAGACATATTGCAGCTGCAGTACAACAAGGTCTCAAGTACTTATGAAAACTGGACAGCTGGTAGCCAGTGTGGGCCTGCAGCCGTATGGTTGGTTGATCAGAGGTGACCAAAATTACTATATGTAGGCAACAGGAACAGATTGAAGATCAACGTTTCATGTGGCCCCTTTGCAGCACGGGCAGCAGTGCTTCCTCAACACTGTATGGCAGGAAAGGAAGTGTGCACAAAACTCCACCTTGCAGAATAAGGTCAGTGTCTGTCCTACAGCATTTGCCCCTTTTACAGCAAGGCCATCTGGAAACAGGGAATAATGGAACCCAGTGACCAATAAATATGAGGGATCCCCTGATGCTCAGTCCAACCAGCCTAATGACTAATTGAGTCTTCAGAGACCAAACAAGCACAAAGGCTCACCCCACCATATCCGTTCAAGGCGAGTTCAAAAGTCTGGTTTAGGATGACTGCACTTGGTAGCTGAAAAATGAAAGAGAATCCTCTAGGTAGCACTATGGATGATACAAATGCTATAAAAATCACAGGTTAGTCTTTAAACAACAAAGCTAAAAAGAGATATCCATCCTCCTTGGACACCAGCAAAAGAGGCATGCTGGCCATAGGAGTAGTAATCCTGGGCTGGTCCATTTTGTTTGCCAGTGCCAATTCTTCCCTTGTAGGTGGCAGTATAGCCTGAAGGTTTACTGTGATAAAGCTTTGTGAATTGAGCCTTAAATAATTCAGCATGCCATCATAGTCCGTCAATATACCTTGCTGCCTGCCGGGATTTTTAGTTCATAAGCACCCAGAGAGCTGATGGATAACCATACCTGGGAACCAATGTGAGATCTAACCTGGTAATGTTTTCTGTGCCCACTCTAGGGTACGTTTGGTTAGATGACCGGTAATACACCAGCTGGATGGTATAAAACATAAATATTGGAAGGAGTCCTGATGGGGTTTGGCCCTAATGTGCTTTTAACGGGAGAGTGCTAATCACTTAGTCACTGTATGGCCCAATTATTATTGTATGTATTGTACAGTATATAATCTAGTCTCAAGGCCAGCTCTCCTGTTTGGCAGTAAGAAGCCTCCTTGCTGCACTCAGCTCAGTCTGTATTGATAAATAGATGCTATTTATGGAGCCTGTGGCTTTTTCTGATGAACCTTTTGTCCTATTTTCTTTGCTTGGAAGGGAGAGAGAGAATGTGAACATCGGATGATTGCAGACTCCAAATATAGATAACCTCTTCCTGCTTTATTACATTTATTTCTGAAGTGTCATTGTCCTATTTACTGTTTATTTAGTGCCACCATCGTTCTAATTTCTGGCCAGGCAAACGCCTTTAAACTGTAATGCTTTATGTGACAATATAATTCCCTGGGTGTGTTGCAATATTATATAATAATATCGAAGCAGTTATAAAAACGATATTAAGCAGCTCTGTGGACCACTTGGGGGCTGCAATTTTTGCCCCCTATATGTAGTAAGTTGACCATTACTGGTGTATATTTATATGGGTAACTCGGTCACACTATTCCAGTCACCATGATGTCATGTAGTGAGTGTGTCAAGGGAATTGTAAAACTTCTTGAAACCACCCTCTTCTAATTTACATCCAATCACCAGTAGTTTTCTGCTGTAATATCCAAAATTTAACACTGTAATGAGCCGTCTGCCTAGAGTTCAGAGTTGAAATACATGTGACCTGTCTAACCTGCTATGGTAGGGTGACAAGACACCCCCGGTTTCTGGCCCACCAAGTGTGCTGTGTTGCCCCCCCGCCCAGGAACGCCTGTAGTCCAGCCTGTCCCCCATGATCCCTCTGGTGTGGACAGCCTGTGTGTGTGAGAACAGCAGAGCGTACGGCAGCTATTGGAGAAACTCTTGTCAGGGGATACTGAGGAGCGGCTGGGTGTTGGGAACAGTACCTGGTGCTGGGGAGAGCCCTTATACGATAGATTTTCATGGAGGCCCTGGAGAGGTGAGCAAAATCGACCAATATACACTGTTCACGTGGGGGGGGGGGGGGGTGTAGTGCAGGAATGAGGTAGGTAAGTGTAGTGGTCAGTATAGGACTCAGATTGGTCAGTAGAGGAATCGGGTAGGTTAGGGTAGAGGTCAGTGTATGGATAAGGTAGGTTAGGGTAGAGGTCAATGTATGGATAAGGTAGGTCAGTGTAGGAATGAGGTAGGTTAGTGTAGTAGTCAGTGTAGAAATTAGGTAGGTCAGTGTAGGAATCGGGTAGGTTAGTGCAGTGGTCAGGTAGGTCAGTGTAGGAATCAAGTGGAAGGGACTAAGTGTGGTGGGGGATGCAAATTTCTTGCCTTGTGCCTTGTACCCGTGCTATACAACTGACTGCATATATAATTTGAGGAAAATATGCGGATAAAATAGTTTACCATTTGCCAATAAAAAAAATATGTCCCCGGATTTTTATTTATAATCTGGTCACCTTATGCTATGGCCTTTATAAATATGTGTAGCCAGTCATGTGATTTAGGCACACCCATCAGACAGGACAACCAGGTCCAAGACCTGTACAGTTAAACAGTATAGCCTGGTCCAGAACCCACCTCAGCCTGTGATTGGACAGTAAGAGAGCAGCTCTGTAGCGCATGGATGAGGCCATCCCTATACTCTTCCCTCTGACAGCACTGTGCATAGCAATACTGCCCTGATTGGCTCAGTAAGCGCTACCATACAAAGGGACTACAGGAAGCTGATAGCAAGAAAGGATTGGGTATACAGTACTAGCTATATTTACATATTTTTAGTGAGCACATAAATGGAATAAATATTTGTTGAAATTCTAAGCAGGTATGAAAAACGTTGAAAAAGACCAAATGGTCCAATAGTCTGCGCAATTTTTTTTAATGTGTACGTGTTTTTTTTTTTTTTTTAGCTTTGCATGTTAACATACTTGTTACATTAGCTTTGGGCTTATTCAGACCGGAGTACTTCTGCATCCTGTGCAAAGGGACATCTTTGTGAATCAGCAAGCAGGCAGTCCTATTTATGTCTATTGGGATGCAGCGGCTGCATGGACACAGATGCTGGTCCCAACTTAACTGCCATGTGAGTGCGCGCCCCCGAACGCACAGAGTCTGCATTCAATGGTATGCATCCGCATGGCTGTCAAATTGGGACTGCCTGCAAGTGGATTCACAGAATACCCGAATAAGAGTCAGTTGTGTGAGTGAGGCCTGAAATGAATTGCATCAGTTCTTGTAATCAACTTCTTGCGCATGTGCATTTAAATTGTAAAAGCAAAAGCTTTTGTCGGTGTGAGTTTATAACTTAAAAAATTCAATGTACGTGAAAGGAATTCTAAGAATGATTGAATTAGTTTCTGCAGTCAGTATGATGAATGTGTCTGATGAATTGTGTTGCCCTCTGTAGGATCGGCCAGTCAGAAGGGGACAGTGATGGGCATTCTGCGCAGTCTGGGCTGTCTAGCCAGAGCGGTGGGACCCGTCTTGGCAGCCACATGTGAGTGTCCTTTCTCTCTAATTACGGTGGGATGATTAGATTAGAGCTCTGCGTATGTGTCCAGCGGAATTCCATGCTGTTTGTTATGTCAGTAATGCTTTAGGCGTGTCACTGCTGGAGATGGAAACGCACACAGTTCACTGAGAATACAAATCAGGAAACAGCCTGTGAGGTCCCTGAAGAGTCTTCACACATTGATTTGTATACAATAAATGCTGCACACCGCACCCTGTTGATCTTATGTGATCTACAGAAAATCTACAGAAAATGTCATTCATTTTATATTGTCCACATGGATATTATTAGGAAATACAATATTTATATGTAAATCTGAGTATAGTCCTTCAGTTCTTGTTTCAAGCAAGGGACACAAAATATTAAAGCTGAACTCCATGCAGGAATTTTATGATTGATTGATTTCAATCAATCAATCAATCAATCTATAGGGAAAACTTTTTTTATTTTTGATAGCGTAAGGGAGGGATATAACCCGTCAGACTTTTTTTTCGCCATCTGTGTCCCATTGCGAAAATTTCCAATCATTCCTGTCCCATAGCCAAACAGTGAGAGGAAATTCCTGCAAATTAATAGGATTCTTTGGGGACCCCCAGGTCTCTAGAACTAGTGTCCCCATTAGAAGATTTCCCCTCTATTACTTTTCTGGGGACAACCCAAAAGGATTTCCTGTTACTTTCAATGGTTAACAGGACAAATAGAGAGGATAAATCTCCTGACAGGTGTTGCAATCCCCTCTCCACTCTATCCAAAACTATTTAAAGTATAACTAAAGACAAAACTTTTTTTTTTTTTAGTTTCTTTGTGTTACAGTGCACAGTCCCATTGGAAGTCAGAAATCCAGCCACCTTTATTCTGTGAGGAGCCCTCTGTTTCCCTCATATCCTGTTCACAAGACCGGTGGCTTATGTTCCCTCTATTCCCCTTGCCACCGGTCTTGTACTTTCCCTCCTGCAGTAAAGCAAGCTCTTAATGCAGAGGGTGTACATTATAGCCTCAGACTTCTGGTCTGGTCCGCCCATTGTACAGCATAGGCCAGGAGTCTGATTCATCTAGAGTTGCCACCTCATCCCTTTAAACCCAAACACATATAATTTACACAGGTTCTGAGGGCTAATTTAATGCAGATAAGGCACCAAGTGAGTTTAATTACCACCTTAATCAGCCACAGAACCTGTGTAATTAATATATTTTGAGTTTAAAGGAATGATGTGGCAACCCTAGGTTCATCCCATACATATAGCCATCTTGCACACGCACGCCCTGCCACCCATTCACATTGTAGGCGGATCAGACGGGGAATCTGAGACTATCTGGTCCACTCAGTGTACAGTATAGTTAGATGGACAAGTCAGAAGTCTGATTCATCCCATACACATATTCATCACACATACGCCTACAGTCCCATTCGTTCTCACACTAAATGCCAGGGCATGATGGGATTCGTAGTCTTTGTGTTTGTTAGCACATACTAACAGGAAGTGACAAACACAAACAGGAAGTGATGTCGCTGCCTCATAGAGCCCTCCTCCTGAAGCCCAGGGATAGAGAAAATCCTGTGTAAAGAGATGACATCACTTATTTTTTTAAATGTGAGTTTTGTACACAGCTTGTGGTTTTTAATTTAAATCACATTAGCATTTTTTCTTAACTAGCAAATTGTATCACTGTCCCAGAGGTCTTCTTTAGGGAAAAGGATAAACACCAAAACCAAGAAACTAGAAAAAGATGTGGCAATGGCAGCCCCCGTGTTTCTCTCAGTAAGAGCCCATTAAGACCTATCTGTGATTTATAGATCCTTTTTTTTTTTTTATAGCATTAATCAGGTGCATTGTCAAGTTTTCAATGTGTTCTTGAATTTATAGTTTGGATTGCATGTGATTACTAGTCACTGAGCAAGGTTTGCCAGCACATCAAAATGCATTTAGCACTGGCGCTGACGTCAACACACACAAAAAAACGGAACTGTCATTTTCCAAAATGCACTGCAGTGCCAAGATGGGACAAGGCACTTTTTTTAGTATGGGGAAGTTGGACATATGCATTTTTAGCCTGTGTGTTAAAATGCATGTCCCTAAGGCCCTGTTCACACATTTGCATTTTACCATAGGCATTAGAACAGGCTAAAACGCATGTATTATCAAAGGCAATGTTAAAGATAGAGCCTGTTCACATCTGTGCACTGGAGGGTGTATTTTAAAATATTTCTGGTCTGGGCTTTTTGGCCGTTTTTCATGCATTTTGCGGCCCATATAAGTCAACTGTAAGGCTAGGTCCACACCTGTGTGTTTTTAATTTTGTAGAAAGCACTACAGTCCATTTAACATGATTTCCTGTAAGACACGTTTACATCTTTGCGTTTTTAAACGGTCAGGGACATTTTTGCGTACAAGCCCCTAGTTTATTAGCCAATGTGAAAACACATTTCAATGCAAAAATGTACAAAAGTTTGCTTTAACCAGTGTGTCTTATACAGTGTCTCTGATGAGCGCTTTTATCTTCCTTGCAGTGTACTGGGTGGCTGGTGCCGAGTTCTGCTTCACAGTCTGTTCACTGTCCTTCGTGTTGCCGCTGCTGTTTTTGAAGAAGGTGACATCACAAGGAAAGGAGGAGTGACATCACACGGAAAGGAGGAGCAGTTATAGGACCCAATGAGGGCAACCAATGGCTTCCCACCTATGTAACCTGGAAATACCTTCTTTTTTTCATACTTTAATGCCAAGTTAATTTTGATGATGTCACAGTTCAGTCTGAACTATTTTACTACTGTTTGCATCCTGCTTAAATTATTCTAGTTGGGTATTTCGCCTGTATCAGGCCATCAGTCTGAATAGACACTGCCCAGCACATGTCTTATATATTTAGGCCTCAGAGCAGAAAAATGCTAATGTGCCTAAATGTGTAAAATGCATCTAAACTCTAGACACGTTTAGGTGAGTCTCGTGTTTTAAGTAATGCATTTCTATGGCTAGAATACATTTTATAATCTGGTCTATGAAATCCATTAATGGTCAAATGCTTGGAATACCTAAATACATGTGTTTTTTGCCATTTTTTTTTTTTTAACCAGTTTTTCTCCTTCCAGGAGAAGGTGTTAAGAGGGGCTAAACAGACGCCCTGTGTGCACAAGACCTAAATACCAAACCGGGCTTCTTAATTTTATTGTAGGAATGTTTCAAAGGGACCCTTTCCTGAGACACTGCTAGAGACGGTTATTTCTGAATATGTCGGGTGCCTGGCTGTCATATCGATTCTCTTGCTCTAGTACTGAACCAGAAAAACTGTTTACTCTGAAGTTTCCAGTCCATGTACTTGTTACAGCGGCCATTCTGAATTACTGACATGTAACAGCTAGGCAACGAATATTGGTAAATGGAATTCAGCAAAGGCAGCTAATATACTACTTTTAGTAAAGGACCAGAGTCAAAAAGGTTCCAGGAGCCATCTCCTCCTCTCTGCTCCAGCTACATAGTTAGGTTGAAAAAAGACACAAGTCTATCTAGTTCAACCAATAAAAAAAAATCATACAATCCTATACCCACAGTTGATCCATGGGAAGGTCAAAAACCCCAGCAAAGAATCCTTCCTGATTCCCCGAGAGGCAATCGGATCAACTTTTCTTATAAATGTCAGTACCCAGTTATATTCTGTACATTTAGGGAAGAATCCAGGCCCTTTTTTTAAAGCAATCTACTGAGCTGGCCAGAACCACCTCTGGAGGGAGTCTATTCCACATTTTCACAGCTCTTACTTTGAAGAAACCTTTCTGCATTTACTCCAGATGTAAAGAGTGCCCCCTGTGATGACCTTAACCATTTCAGCCCCGGAAGAATTGGCTGCCCAATGACTGTGCCTGTTTTTGCTATTAGGCACTGCTTCACTTTAACTGACAATTGCGCGGTCGTGCAATGTTGTACCCAAACAAAATGTACGTCTCTCTCTCTCCCCCCCCCCCCCCACAAATAGAGCTTTTTTTTGGTGGTATTTGATCATCTCTGCAATTTTTTTGCGCTATAAACAAAAAAAGAGTGTCAATTTAGAAAAAAAAAAACACATTTTGTACTTTTTGCTATGATAAATATACCCTTTTTTTAAAAAAAAACAGCAATTTTTTTCTCAGTTTAAACCAATATGTATTCTTCTACATATTTTTGGTAATAAAAATCGCAATAAGCGTATATTGTTTGGTTTGTGCAACAGTTATAGTGTCTACAAAATAGGGGATAGTTTTATGACTTTTTTTTTTCTAGCAATGGCAGGCTCCATGGCGATTTATGCCATTCCCAACCCCTCCTCCACCCCCCCCTCCCCGCTGTCTTCTGGGAGACGCAAAGGTCCCAGAAGACAACAGGGACCAGTGAGGATGTGCAGCTTGTCTCGCGCATGAGCAGTAGGGAACCAGGCTGTGAATCACTTTGATTCCCTTACCAAAGCTGGTGGTGCCTGGACCTGGAGCCGGGTGTCCTGGACAGGTAAGTGTCCATGTATTAAAAGTCAGCAGCTGCAGTATTTATAGCTGCTGACTTAAAAAAAATGTTTTTGCGGAACTCCACTTTAAGGTAAGTATTACATGCTGAGGAGGTGAACTACTAAAGTGGAAGTTCAGGCAAAACCTAACTAATTCAAAACCTTCCCTCTGCCACATTCTAATCCAAATCTAACCCTGTAAAGCAAAAAATCTCGACACTTACCTATTCTGCAGCTAATCCGGTCTGGTCCCTGCATCAGCTGTCAGCGGTGGCTTCAGTGTGTGGAAGAGGCAGCTGACAACGGAAGCCCCATAGTAGGTCTATGGGTGATGTCACTTCCCAGGCTTTTCACACCCGTTGTCAGTCCTCTCCAGCACATCGATGGAAACCGGATCGGCTGCAGAATCGGTAAGTACAGTCATTTTTTTCCTTTAGTGTTATATTAAATTTAGAATGTGGCTAAGAGCAGGTTTAGAGTTAGTTTGTTTTTGCCTGGACCTACAGGAAAAAATAAAACATTTTAATTCTATGCCCTGAAAGTGCTAAGTGACACGTTCACTTTATATTGAGTTTGAACCTGTACAAGTGTTGGATCACATCTGACAAACAGGCCAACCACATGAGTAGACAAATATAAAGGAAAAACACAAAAAAAATTCTTTAACTTGTTGAGCATAAGTTCGTAAGCCAACAAATAATTGACCTGGTTTTCCTAATTACAGTATTCTTTACCATGTAGTGGGGAAACATGACCAATTGGTCACATTTTATGGTCTTTCCATTTTGTAGTAGAGATGTAGGTAAACTCTGCACAATGGAGGAATCTTTACCAAAGACGGAATAAATCTTATTTATCAAATTGTTGGAATGAAGAACTGGTCTTTTCTCCTAAATTTTCTACACTGCATCAGAAGAATTAAAGGGAGACTAATTGGCTGATGTGGAAATAATAAAACTGGTCTTCCTTCAAACACTCGGATAAATAAAATCCTTTTTATTTTTTTGTATATTGTTCGCGGACCCAGGACAGAACAGAAGGTAGGACTGTGCTTGGGTTTGTCGGTGTAACTATATACTGTTCCTATGGAAAGTTTGGTATTTGCTGATGATAATCACTGTGTATTGGAAAAAAAATGCAATTTTTTTAAGAGAGGTTTGCCCACTGAGTTACTGAGCGCAGTGCTTACTGATAGGGTGAGATGCATACAAATTAGGAACTCGCACACTAGCTGCTTTGTTTGAGGTGCTTTATAGAATCAAAATGCACTGTTAAAGATCAGTCTACTCACTGTGCTAGGTCAAGTATATGAAAGGGCAAAACGCTTCTTTGAGAATGAAGGTGTGTTAATTCACTGTCAGGCCGTGTTTCATCGGTCCAGACCAATCGTGTGTGGGCCCCATCGGTCAGTTATCCTTCGGTCAAAAAAATGAAAACTTGCTTTAAAATTGAACCGATGGACGCCTAACCGATAGGTCAAAACCAATCGTTGGTATGCAAAAGCATCGGTCAAAAATGTTCAGAATCAAGTCGACGCATGCTTGGAAGCATTGAACTTCATTTTTTTCAGCACGTCGTGTGTTTTACGTCACCGCGTTCTGACACGATCGGTTTTTTAAGACGATGGTGTGTAGGCACATCAGGCCATCAGTCAGCTTCATCGGTTAACCGTTCGGACCGTTCTCATCGGATGGACTGATCGTGTGTACAAGGCTTTAGATTGAATTTTTTTATCTGTGCTCCTACTTAGGAGATTCTCTCTTTCTATTGGGTCTGGTGACCATTGTCTCCAGTTACAGAAAATGATCGGAAAACCTCAAATTTTAGCATTATCGCAGAAACAGGTTCCTCTCACAGACACCAATGATGGGGCACTGTTCCTCCCTACCTTGAATACCAACAACAGGGCACTATTCCTAACACTAAAACCAAGGATGGGGCATTGTTTGCTCTCACATGTTTAAGTCAGTTAGAGCAAATCCCCTACATGTGAGTGTACTGGCCTACAAATGACATAAGATAACTCCTTGAAGAAAAAAGTGTGATTTCCAGTTCAATGTTTGTACTTCTTATGCCACATACACACGATCGGTTCATCCGATGAAAACGGACCGATGGATTTTTTTCATCAGATATCCGATGAAGCTGACTTTCATCAGTCTTTCCTACACACCATCAGTTAAAAATCCTATCGTGTCCAACGCGGTGATGTAAAACACAACGACGTGCAGAGGAAAATGAAGTTCAATGCTTCCAAGCATGCGTGGATTTTTAACCGATGGATTTCCCCACAGACGATCGTTTTTTTCGCCATCAGAAAATTTTAAAACGGGTTCTATTTTTTTCATCGATGGGGAAAAAAAAACAATGGGGCCCACACACGATCGGTTCGTCCGATGAAAACGGTCCATCGGTCCCTTTTCATCAGACGAACCGATCGTGTGTACAGGGCATTAGAAAGCATTCTTGACCTTTTTGTCCTTAAATAATTTTTTTACGTTTTTTTAAACACTTGCTTTGCTTGCTTATCATTCTTACAATACACATACCGCCGATGGTATATTCTTTGCCATTGACTTATGTGAGTAACATTATCTTGTTTTCTAAGCACATTCCAAAGTAATAGAAGTGATATCCATATTTTCTATTGTTTTGCTATAGTAGAGCTGCCTACTATAAAAATAAACACCCAATTTATTCTAATGTTAAAGCTCAGAGCAGATAAGGGTTTTATGTTTGTTCTGATCACACTCCATGTGGATATTGGATCACAGCCACTTCTAAATTCTCCAAAACAGGCTGCATGTAGGAAATACCTTTAGAGAGAGAGTCTTTATTTATATTTCCATAAACTGCACCAGTAAAACGTGTTATCAGAGAGCAGCTGGGTCCCGAATGTGTGACGGTGATGGAAAATAGACATTTGGGCCATAGAATAGTTCCTATATATGTTTCTACTGTGCATTTAGCAGTGTAGATGTTTTAGAGTATGGGTGCACAGTGGCCCAAAAGATGGTTAGGACTCGGGTTGTGTGTAGACATTTGTACACATAAATTCAGGACTCAAAGTCCCATTCAGTTGTGCCCAGCCTCAGGTTCTATGAGCCAGTGCTGAAAACAGTTTTTTTGTAACACTAAAGAAGAGTGAAGACTCCATATACCGGCCATTCCCAACCAGGGTTATGTGGAACCCTAGGGTTCCTTCAGAGGTGGCTGATTTACCGCCTGTTTGATGGTGCCTACATAGTTTTGAGCCAAAGACACTTTGAGGAGCCAGTGGTATGACGCCAATGATCTTTAGAGCTCTCTGTAAGGGGGCCATTCTTACCACCACTGTAAAAAAAAGGGCCTGACCCCCAATGAATGGGTTTTATTAGGGGTTCCCCGAGACCTGAAAATTTTTTAAGGGTTCACCTGTGGTAAAAAGGTTGAGAAAGGCTGCCCTATACTGTCAAGCTGGCCATAGATGAATAGAATTGCGACCGAAAGGTCTTGGGAACATTGAAATGCCATTTGAAAGATTACATTCGATTTTGGAATGAACTTTACAGAACAAAAAACACACTGTGAGAAATTCATTCATTTGAGGAAAATTTCCACTCCTGCTTCCTTTGTTTTCAACCACAGTGATGAGAAAATTCAGTCAATTTGGCCCTACGAATGATTACAAAAATAAATTAATTTCTTAGAACATTCTTTTCCTAAGAAGTTTTGTTCGAAATCCTACCCATCTATGGGCAGCTTCATTTTCAACAAATTGCCTGGCCTTGGCAAAAGACTGAAGACGGCTAGCTTTGCACTGTGTTCTGCGATGGGATAGTATTCTTTATATTTCTGTAATAATGCTATGAAAACTAGCAAACTTTTATATACGTTACAATGATTATATGTTACATATTTTTACATTTTTCTATTTTGCGCCATAGCAAAAAGCAGCGATTGTGCATTTGTTTTAAATAAAGGAATATTATTTCTGTAGGTTTTGTGTCATCTTTGTTTGAAGTGTAATAAAACTTCATGTCTTAAAAGCAACTCTGCTATGGGTGATGAAGAGGAGGGAAAAAAAAAGCACCCTAAAAGGTACATTATGAAAAGGCTGCCAGAGCAGCTCAAAATGTCTGGTTTCCAGGGCAACGGGAAAATAGACATGCTCCTTTCCTATCCCACCCCCAAAAAAACTAAGAGTTGTGAAGAGACTTAGGCTGAATTCACATCTAGGCGGACAAAATCGCGGCGTTTTGTCCCGCGAATTGCGGCGACAAATAGCGGCGTTTTGTACCGCGATTTGCAGCGACAAAACGCCGCGATTGTCCGCCTAGATTGTCCCCCTATGGAGATGGTTCCCATCTCCAATGCCGAACACCGTAAGCCGCCTGAAAAAAAGGTCCAGGACTTTTTTTCAGGCGGCAGGCATTTGGCGTGGAGATGTGAACCATCTCCATAGAGGGCAATGTTAAATCATCCCTCTGGCGTGTCGGGGGGGCAGCGGGCGTCACACTACAGGCGACAAAACTCCTAGGTGTGAATGGGCTCTAAGGCCGGATCCATACATAGGTTGCAGTTTGCAAATTCCAGGTGCATTTTGCGTTTTTCAATACAAGTTTTTGATCCAATGAAGTCTATGGAACCAGAAACAAGTCCCTGGCCCTTTCCATAAAATACACAGAGGTGAACTCCATCCATAGGAACAGGAACCCATATTAAATGGACTCTAGTAGTGTGTTTCTGCAAAACTGAAAATGCACAAATGCATAGGTGTGAACAGGGTCTTATTGTGATTTAAAAAAATAAAATAAAATGATCTGCATGTAGGCAGGGCTTAAAAAAAAAAAAAAAAAAAAAAAAAAAAAAAAGAGCCCACAAAAGTCTCTGAAATAACGTGAAATTTACTTAAGTAAATGGCACCTACCATTGTTTCATTCTTTTTCTTATTAACCACTTCCATACCGGGCCTATTCGGGCACTTCTCGCCTTCATGTAAAAATCATAATTTTTTTGCTAGAAAATTACTCATATTATATATAAAAAAAAATTAGCAGACACCCTAGGGAATAAAGTGGCAGTCATTGCAACTTTTTATCTCACACGGTATTTGCGCAATAATTTTTCAAAAGCTTTTTTTTATGAATTAAATGTTTTCATGAATTAAAAAATAACAAAACAGTAAAGTTGGCCAATTTTGTTGGTATAATGTGAAAGATGATGTTACGCCGAGTAAATAGATACCTAACTTGTCACGCTCATGGAATGGTGCCAAACTTCGGCACTTAAAAATCTCCATAGGCGACGCTTTCATTGTTAGTCTAGTGCTAGAATTATTGCTCTAACGCATGTGGCGATACCGCACATGTGGTTTGAGCGGTGTTTACATATGTGGACGGGACTTACATGTGCATTCGCTTCTGAGCGCGATCTACCAGGGACAGGGGCGTTTTTAATTTTTTTATTATTTTACTTAATTCTTTTATTTTTACATGTAAACATCCCTTGTAATAGGAATAGTGTGTAACAGGTCCTCTTTTTGGAGAGATGTGGGGTCAATAAGACCCCACATCTCTCCTCCAGGCTGGGAAGCATGAGATCGGGAAAAAAATTGTTTACTTCCGGGTACACGGGCGTGACATCATAACTTAGCGCCCGGGCCTCCCATGGTCTCTATCCTCCTCATCTGGCGGCGGCCGATTCGTTCTCCGGGCCTCCGATGGCACAGGAGAGCCCAGAGAAGTGCGAGATGGCGGTGAGAACGTCCCCTCCCGCTGCCTCTTAAGAACAATCAATCGGCGGAACCGCCGCTATGATCATTCTTATTGTGCGCAGAATCGCCGCCTGAATGATGCCTGTAGCTGCAGGCATCATTCAGATATCCCCACCCCCCCCCAAAGGCCAGGATGTCATATGACGTCCTACGGTAGGGAAGTGGTTAAATTTGGAACAGACTTTTTGCTTTTTATGTTCAACAGGATATTTCTAAATGATAGAACAAATGAAAAATAGCATGTACAAAAAAATGATGGGACCCTTAACCACTTTCTTACTGTGTAATTTTTTTTTTTTTTTCTCACGCTGACAGCATGAGGAGAAAAAACAAGCACAGATTATTGGCTGTCAGCCACGTGATCGGCTGACAGCTGATCACATGGTAAAGGACTCAGTGGGCAGCACAAGCACAGGACGGCGTCCATGTATGCCGCCCCCCCCCCCCCCCCAAGCAATACAAGCCTGAGCTGTAGCTATATTTTGGCAATAGCGGTTAATATTTTGGGCAGTATGCTTTGCTCCAGCATTCCCTGATAGGCCACCCATACCAGGCATGGCAAAGCAGTCCCAAAACCCAACCCAAGCCCCCTCCATATTTCCTAGTAGGCACAGTGTTCTCTTCATTGAAAGCTACATTTGTTTCAGTTAAAGAATGTAAGGGCTTCCTTGTGACAGGAAAACTCAATGAACTACCACAGCGCTCAGCGTGCCATGGTAGTTCATTAAAAATTACAAGCCTGTCAGCAGGTGCCAGTCCATATGTTAGACCCAGAATACGGATGTAACATGTTACGAAAGCTGAATGCAGTATTGTTTCAATGTGCTGTAAGGGTTCCAACAAATTTGTCCAATGTTTGTTCATTTTCTTTCCTGCTATACTATATTGCCAAAAGTATTGGGACACCTACCTGCACACAAACTTTAATTGTGTCTTATTCCGTAGGGTTCAATATTGAGTAGCCCACCCTTTGCAGCTAGAACAGCCTCAACTCTTCTGGGAAGGCCGTCCACAAGGTACAGGAGTGTCTATGGGAATGTCTGACCATTCTTCCAGAAGAGCATTTGTGAGGTCAGGCACTGGTGTTGGATGAGAAGGCCTGGATCTGGGTACTACTGAAAAAAAAATCATTAAGATTTGAAATCCCTGTATATATGATGTTATGGCAGCACCAAAAACAGTAAGCATACTTGAATGCAGCTTTTCAGAAATAATGAACTTATAATACGTAGACAAAAAAAAAAATCTATTTCTTGCCTCTGGGGTGGTAGTGCCTGACCAAACCTCTTCAAAAAAAAAAATTGGGTGAAGGGAACTTCAAAGAATTTGCCAATTGTGAGAAAAGTCTATCAACTGATGAAAAAAAGATTTTCCCACTGTTAAGGGTTAAAGTGATTCTAAACCAGGACAGGGACTTTCTTGCTTGGGTAAATAGAAAAGCATGGGTAGATCTAGGGAAATAGTCTGCTTTTTCCATGATGATAGCTTGTCATCTCTAGTTCTGAGAAGGGCCAACTAATGTGGTAAGATTTTAGTGAACACCCTGGGAGCAGAAGAGGCCAAAAGGCAATGTGCAGTAGCAGATGACCACTTCCAGTTTGTCAAAGTTTAGAAATCATTGGTGAGGTAGGTAAATAGAAACATGTAAATAGGCATCTTGGATGTCTTGCAGAGTTTCACACGAAAATTTGGAATGTGAAAGAATTTGTGGAGAGATTTTTAAATCTAGGATAGGACTGATCTCTCTATTAGGCTTTGTTACCATGAACGGGTTTGAATAAAATTCCTTGAATCTGCCCTGGAGCAGTACTTGGAACAATTTTGGTTGCTTTGAAAGAACAAAGAGGTTAGGTGGTAGAGTTTTGAACTTGAGCTTGTACACTTTTGAGAGACTCTTAAGCCGGGTACACACGAGAGGATTTATCCGCGCAAACGGTTCTCCGGACCGTATCCGCAGATAAATCCTCTGGCGGATTTTGATCTCCTGGTTGTACTAACCAGGAGATAAAAATCCCTGTGGAATTCCGTCCGCGGTGACGTGACGTGCGCGACGCTGTCATATAAGGATATCCACGCATGCGTCGAATCATTACGACGCATGCGAGGGAGGGAATCGGACGGATCGATCCGGTGAGTCTGTACAGACCACCGGATCGATCCGCTGAAGCCGATTCCGGCGGATAGATTTCTTAGCATGCCAAGAAATTTTTATCCGCTGGAAATCGGTCGGCCCGAAAAAAAATCAGCGGAAAAATATCCGCTGGGTTGTACACACCAGCGGATCTATCCGCTGGAACTGATCCGCAGATCAATCCTCTCCTGTGTACAGGGCCTTAGGCCCCTTTCACATTGGAGCGGGAGCCGCGATGGCGGTATAGCGCTGCTAAAAATAGCTGCGCTATACCGCTGGGATCGCCGCAGCAATCGGCCGCTAGCGGTGTGGTATTAACCCCCGCTAGCGGCCGATAAAGCATTAATACCGCCCGCAATGCACCTCTATAGAGGCGTATTGCCGCGGTTTCCCATTGTTTTCAATGGGAAGGAGCAGTATACACGCCGCTCCTCTCACCGCTCCAAAGATGCCGCTGACAGATTTTTTTTTTTTTCTCTCCCGCCAGCGCATCGCCTCAGTGTGAAAAAGCCCTCGGGCTTTCACATTGAGTAGGCAGTGAAGGAGTTTTTCAGGCGGTATAACAGCGCTATTTTTAGCGCTGTACCACCTGAACAACTCCTAGTGTGAAAGGGGTCTAAGAAGTAAGGGCACTCCATTGTGAAGAGGACTTGGTGGCCTTTGTGGGGCCAAGCACTGTGTAAATGTAAGGGCTGCACTTTGGTTTAGAAGTTGAAGCCTGGGCAGAGTGAAGTGCTTTATGTTTAGAAGAGCTAGGAGGTCTTGAGCAACTTTCCCCACCTGTGACCTCTGAATAGTTTAAGTGCCTCACCAAACAGATGTCTCCCTTAGGTGTGTTTTAAACTGTAATGATCAGAGATATAGGGTGACCCTTTCTTACCTGTCCCCAACACTGGACTGTATATAAAGCCCAGGCTTGGCCTTTCACAGTGGGCATATCTTTGAAGAGGTCTTCAGGAATTGGGCTCCATAGCAATGGACCATAACCCTGGACCTGTATGGCTAATACAACAGCTTGCACTAAATGCAAGGTGAGCACCCCACACGGGATCCGATGCCCAAAGCAACATTACAGGCCATTTCCCCGTGGTTTTACTAAGAGTGCACCACTGCATACATTGCTTCTGTGGCATAAGAAGGCATAAGGCATAAGAAGACATTGTAGGTTGATTGAATAACCGGAAAATAAAACAATTAGTGAAGCTGATTTTTCTCTAGGAAGAAGAAGAGGTCCCTCACCTACACACTAGCACAAAACTAAGGATTCGGTGAGTAGGGTAAGGTTACAAAGAGGGAGGTTCCCCAGGAGGGAGTGTCCTCAAAAGCTTGCCAGTGCCCAATCACCTGAAGGTACAAGCCTATAACATATGGTGTATGATTAAGTTGCCTGTGTTCTGTACAAATAACAAAAAAAAATATATGAAAGCTTTTCAACTTAAGCATTTTGTGCTTTTCCCATTTTATAACATGGATAACGCAAAACCTACCAAAATGCTTTCTTACCATTATAGTTAACATTTGTGTATGTGGCTTTATAAAACATCATATGTCCTTTACTTGATTTTTTTTATATATTTTTTTAATAGTGGTCACTATCCAAAAACTACCCGACTACTGATTGTCTTCCTTTCCTTTGAATTTTTGTTGGCTGTAGTAGAACAGATAGACGATACCAGAGTGCCAACTTCAAGACCTTGATTTCAGACATTTACAATTGAAAGGGTTTGCACCTAGGGACAGGAAAAACACCCAATGACATAATCTCTACCTGCCATTCTAGGAAAGTCTGAAACCTGCTACATTTACCACAGGCCATCAAGGAAGGGGGGATGCCTTAAAGTGGATGTAAACCCAAAAATTGTATTTTTATTTTTTTGATGTCAGAAAGTACAGTATACGATTTCCTATCATCTGTGCCCAGTCTTGCCACAGAGTTAATCCAGCTCTCAGCAATCCTCTTTTATTGTTCAGTGAAATAAAACAGCCTTACAGAGAAAAACCTTAGTCCGTTCCACCCCCTTGCTGTGAGTGACAGGTTATTTACATATCTCATGCACTAGCCTGGAGACAGGCATTATTTTTTTTAAGTCCCACCCCCACTCCTTTTCAACTTGTGGGGGTTCATGTGGTTACTTTTCGGGATTTTGACTGGATGTTAGTGATCATAGCAGAATTTAGTGTAAGGAATACATAGGAAAAAATGCATGTTGACAAGGGGAGTGTAGAGGAGGGCGGGAAGTCTACTAACATCACAACTCCACCCACCGAGCTCCAGACAACAGATCCACCCACAGAATCTGCAGTTTTTCGGTTCTTATAACAGACAGAGGGGAAACATTTGACAGGTAAAGATACATGCAGGAGGCAACTATATCCTTATAGATCAGCACTATGGCAGTAGTTTGGAGAAGGATGAGAGTGGGTTTACATCCACTTTAAGGGGTTGAATGGACCCCTAGACTCAAGTGTCCCAGCATTTGAAACCTTGTGCTCTGATCAAAAGATACAATTTTGCAGAGTTTGTCCCATTAAAAAAAACAAAAAAAAAAAAAACATGAAAACAAAATAAAAAGGTGGAGCGCATCTCACCTAAACAATTTAGTTTGCCTCTCATTGTACAAAAGCCAAGAAACAATATCAGATCACGCACCACCTAATTGCGTTATAGAATTGGGGGGGGGGGGGACCTGCTACCCGAGAATGGCAGTGGAAGATCAACAAAACCCTTCTGAAAGAACCAGAAGCACACCAGAGACACAGCTAGCACAGGAATTAGAATTGTTTTTCCTAACAAACAAATCAGGAGAAGTGTCACCTTTCTGTATATGGGAAACACATAAATGCTATACAAGAGGTATATTTCTATCAGCAGGTGCACGTAGAAAACGACAACAGGAGGCACAATTAAAATCTTTGCTCAGAGATATTAAGAGGTTAGAGACTCTGCATCAGAAATCGCAGACACTCCAGAGAGAGAAGGAACTAACCAACTTGCGAGAGGAATTGAATGCGCTGTTAACAGATACAGCAAAAGCAACAATGACCCGGGGTAGACGATCTTTTTATGAAATTGGGATGCTTTCCTAAACAGATTTAGTTAGAACAGGGGTGCCCAACCTTTTGAAGTGCAAGGGCCACTTAAGCGACTTGGCAACTGACTGTTGGCCACAATGAGCGGAATGGGCAGATGACAAGTCCATGTCCACCCTGCATATTTAGAACAGACACAAACACAACCCACTCTACTCTATGGGCCCTCTGATCCACCCAGACGGAAGAGGACAGACCCCCTTCTGTTTTTCTTTTTAGCAGATTGGATTGGAGGTAGGCGGGTATAAATGGACACAAGTCTGTTTACATCTTCCACTCCATAGGAGGTGAATAAAAGGTCCGATTGAGTCGGAACGATCATGTGAATGGGGCCGAAGGCTGCTTTCACACTGATGTACTGCGGTTTACCCACATCGCAGGTGCAGCGCATCTTTAGCTTTCCTGCGGGTTAGCTGCACTTTGCCATAGACTTCCATTATATGCTGCAGGTGTGGCACACTTTCTGAAAACGCGGAGATAAATAACAGAAGTCTATGGCACAGTGCAGCTAACCCTGCAGATCCGTTTGAAAGCAGCCCAGTAACAACTGCAGGACAGATATGCCCAAATATACACACTGTGATTTTCGTAATAAACTTACCTTTAATAACAGTCTTCCATTGCGGAATCGCCTGCTGTTGCTGTCCCAGGTGGAGTGCATTTGGTATCACTCTGCCTATGAAAGGAGGCATCGGCTTATGTGGCTCTGCTCTACAGCCGCTTGCTTCCTCTACCGCCGGCTCTATTCACAAGACTAAAGCTCTGGGGTGGTGGGTCGGCAACCCGCAATCTGGGCTTGCCAACCTATCATCCCAAAGCAGGAGGTCGCTGGCAACATCAGAGTGCTCCCCGGGCCACTGGTTGGGCACTCCTGAGTTAGAACGAGTGTCAGCAGGTGGGAGGGAACATTTTTAGGACTAGTTAGGTTCCTGCTTTAAATATATTGTAGTGTACCAGTCGTCCAATGTGGCAGCTTTATTAGTTTTCATGTTTGGGTATCCCCCCCCCTCCCTTATTTTTATCTGGTAATCCTCCCAGTAACACACTTCCTGTCCTAAAGTGACAACTCACTTAATGTACAGCATCAGAAAACAGGACAGGTCTACTGACCCCCCCCCCATACCCCATACTATAGATGGGTAGGATTCCATAGTCCTCAGAACAATGTAACATAAGAATGCAGCAAACCGTACAGGAAGTTATCTGCGGACTAAATTCCTTGAGAGTCAACAGATGTTTTTGGCACTTATTAAATGTATAACCAGAAGAGCCAAGCTAAATCTCCATTGATATATCTAACACTTTTGGGCTCACTTTGGTGGGACGTTATGACAGCATGACGAAGGAAAAAGTGACTTGTAATGTAAAATTGTATTACGGTGGGATGGTAATGAAATCTACAAGACACCTTAGAGTTTAAACAATTTTATTGTGAGTAAAATAACAGTACGAGGAAAGAAGAGGGGGAAAAAAATAATACATGACCCTTTTGAAATGTAATCAGTACATTACTATACTAAACTGCGATACAAAGACCTGGAATTAAAATCATCGGGAAAATAAGGAGATGAAGGATATGCATCAACCAATATAAAACAAAAGCTTTCACACAAGAATCATATGAAGCCGGCAAAATTTCAATGCAGAGTAACACAAGCCAGAGGCTTTAGTGGATAGTAGGATGTCCCATCAGGTTGTTACCTCTGCCTTAGGTACACAATGAAGGAAGCCTTTTTGCTCTACAGTATAGCAGCCCATCAGGTCATTAGAAACAAATGACATCATAGTGGTATGAGGCATTTCATGTCATAGCAAATGATTATTATTTATTTTAGTATACTGACAGAGCTGAATTGTTTTTATTATAAGGCCTGTCCACACAGAACTGGCATGTAATCCTGTAGGTGGATGGTGGCTACTTCCTATATCAGGACATTCTGGTCAGTCCTAGCTCCACCTGCTTGGCCCAACCAGAATGAGGGATCTGCACACCAAGGGCAATTTTGTATTTTCTATGTAATGGCCTCAAATATTTCTGCAGGATAAAAAAAAAAAAAAATAGGAGGTGAGAGTCTCTGGCAAGAACTGCATAATCAATGGAGGAGCCCATCCAATAACCGAAACACAAGTGGTCGGTGAATAGGCTCTTTAATGTGGACTTTAGCAGTTAAGAGGCAGTTTTAAGGAACAGACAAACAGGCACACGCCCCTCCAAAAAGGGGAAATAGTGTTGTATAGGATTTGTGCACACTTGGCCTAAACTATGTTTTATACAATCAAAATAGCTTCCTTTACTGTATACCAAGACAGGGGCAATGTATGAAGAATAAGGACTAGCGTAAGACTTGTGGGGCGTAAGTCACGAGTACATCAGTTTATACATTATAAAAGCATTACCTACATGCATGAGTAATACAGTTGCAGGATGTAAATGCAAAAAACAACCCTTTATAACATCACCTCCTCATAATAATAAAGTAGGTCAAATCATATATAAATATAAAAATGAAGTAATTTATTTCAAAATAGTCTGAAGTTTAAGTGATTGAGGCAGTGACATTCTATAAAGAGCTGCATCCTTCATATGGCAGGCACAAAACAATGCCATTTATTTGTGATGTCCAGTTAAAACCTAGTGTTGTATTTTATTGAGAAATATGTATTTCAAGGGGATTTCCATGACACAACCAACTTAGACCTCTGTATAAAGGTCATCTGACCAGGAAAAATAGCATTCACAGTTAATTGCTGACTGCCAATGGCCTGCAGTACAAGAAATCAGCAGCAGGTGGAGCTGTAGATGAAACCTGTAAATCCAATTTGTTGGACCCAACACCTCACTAACATGGTCAAGTCCAAATCTTGGCATGGAAGTTCATGGAATTCTCCTTTCCTTCCCCCCAAATACATTTGTGATTGAGAATAGTTTGTAGAATTCACCGCTTTTAACTGTAACAGCGTTTCAATTTGCCAGAATTGGCTTAAGAAAAAAAAAAAAAAAATGGACAAAAATATTGAACACAACTTGTGTGTTGGGGTGCACAGTGCATTTCCAAAGAAACTGAGTGCAATATAAAGAATGTACTTGAGATGTAAAAGAAAATTGATCCCTGTAATACTTCTCATTCACAGTTAATTTCCTCTTAAAAAAAAAAAATTCAGGTAAAATGCTACAGCTGACCAGAATTCTCTGGGTTACCTCTGGGAGTTAACAAGACCTTCTTCCTAGGCTGAGCTTAATAAAAGAAAATGTATTTTCATCATTTTGGCATGGAAGACATCAACTTGCAGATACAATCGGGTATATTGTTCCTGGTAAGTGATCATTTAAACGATAATAACCTTGAATAAACTTTTAAAAAAAGTGTCATCACTATGAACACATACAGCATTCCAGGTATTTATAACTAAAATGTGAAGATATACACCGACTCTGTGAATTTTATTTAAAGCGGTTAGAAAACCCAAGCAGAAATATATTAAATTGTACCTACCGTTTGTAGAGAGTCATGCTGTGGGCTGAATGGATATTAGGTACATTAGTTCAGAGCTTGACAAGGGTTGGCCTTGGTAGTGTGGTTGTAGGCTGGATCAATGGCTACCATAATTCAGCTTAGTAATACAATATTATTTTTTTCATGGTTTTCGTTAATCTTCTCCTAACAGTAGACCGATATTTCAGATCTTGGTGGAAGAAAGGTAGCAACTGCTGAGCAGAACCTCAAAGCCTTCTACCACTTGGAGTATGTCTGTGGAAGAGCCAAACAAAACTCCAAAGAGCAAATCGCACCACTAATCAGGAAGAGCTGCGATAAGCCAGACGTTTCCTAAAAGCTTGACTGACCCTTTAAGTTTCACCTTCACTAGCCAAGCCAATTAATTACCAACCAGGCCGTGCCCCTTGCAGAATTCTCCTCACTGGATGTTTAGCCCACATAATGGCATCCTCTACTTTAAACAGGTAATGTATTACTCAATATTGGATGCAGCGGAAATTTTAACCAATTCAACTGAAATGTTTGAACGTGTTTGAGATGTGCATAGAGCTTTTGGTTATTAAGCAATAGCCTGCAGTGGTCTTCTTATAGTAGTTGTTATATTTCCAAAGCATGGTATTAGTACGCAATTTGGTTAAAGCTGCAAGGTGAGCATCATAAGATCCATTTTGTACCTTCGCACTTATAAGTTTACCCTGCAGAAGGACAAACAGCTAGGAAGAGAGGCAGGTAAAATGTACAAGCAGACAGTGGCACTACCCACAGCTGCTAGGAATACACCTTTTCAAGCAAATCATTCACTTTCCAGTAGACTTTTAGGGTGACAGTTCTGCTGTGGATCCAACAAAAACTCACAACAGAACTGCCTGGAATTCTGAAGATAGCAGACACACCAAGAAAGGTAGGGGGAATCCAGTTATAAAGCATACATGTGATGGTATGTTTAAAATGAATTTTACAATTTATCAAAGTTCCTATTCATTCATTCTTGTGAACGTAAAAAGAATGTGACCGCTACACTGTTATAGAGTGAAGTGGTATGGGTGATCATTCCATGTCATTAAGGCAGCAGCAGTTCCTAGTGAGAAGAAGCACAAATGACGCCAGCAAACAGCCAATTACTTGCTTAGATTATTCAGCTAGAACCAAGTGTACCCCATGAAAGCACTGGTTAGGTAAAGGACTGAGTGTAAAGCAGCTCGGAGTACGCACAGCAAGGGATGGCGGCAAGCCTGTTGGGTCACAAGGTTAATTATTTTTTTATCAACATATAGGAAGGTGCTGAGCTCTGATGTGTACATGCCTTTTTCCCCTGCAGAGCAAAGCAAGAGCCATCTATTTACATAAGACATGCTCGAGTGTTAACAGAAAGTGTCAATCACAAGCTATTTGGAGTGCATTTAGCTATTCAGCTGAGCTGTACAATCACAACTGAAAAGCCATGTGAAGTGAAGAGTTTGTGTCATTAGCTGCTGAACACACAGGTTAGCACCTTACATGGAAGTGACTTTCCTGGTTTAACCTTTCACAATCAAACTATGACTAGCAGGATCGGTTATGGAATTTTCTGGCATTCCTTTATATAATGGAGACAAACAATAAGATCGGGTACATTCTAGTGGTTAATGGAACTCTTTAGAAATATGACAGTGTTCCTGCAGCTCTCTACGACTCACTCTTCTTCTTGCTCTTCTTCAGGAAAGAAGGAGTGCGAAATTTCTTCTTCTTTTTGGAAGGGGATTTGCCGGGAGATTCGTCGCTACCAGCGTCGACTTGTGCGTTTTCAGCCTGTGCAGCCTCTGGTTGAGCCGCCTCCGCTTCCTCTGCAGCTGGTGCGGCAGCAGGAGAAGAGTCAACGTTCTGAGGTTCAGGTTCTTTGTGTTCTTCAGGAGCAGTTTCTGTGTGGACTTTGGGAAGGTCCTCCTCGGCAGAAGCATTTTCTCCTTCATTTGGTTTGTCCACTGCTGGAAAGCAGAGAGATTCAGATGGCTCGTCTGGGGTAAGATCTGGAAGAGTCTGCTTGAAGGTTGCAGCATCACTGTCATCTCTGTAGGTTGGCTCTTGATTAGACTCTGTAGGAAGGGAAAAAATGATTGATATTGTTGTCTGCAAACAAAGAGAAACCTCTGAATACCATTACACACTTGTGTATACCTCCTTTTAGAATTGCTGTAATGGGTAGCAAATGTAAAAAAGCCAATTCCTGAAAGATCCATATAAACCATTTACAAATATGTATGTAAAAGGTTTTACTTTTTGAGCAAACTTCAAGAACTACAGCACTCCATTTACATTGGCTGTGGAGTTCTATTACTGGTCTCAGGTGTCAAGTCCACTAATCTTTGAAGGCTTATAAAGCAAAATGGCTCACCTCTACCAAAGGTGAACTTTTTGCTATGGAAGTGCACTGCAGCATAGCTGTAGCTGTGCATTAAAGTGTGGAAATTTGGCATTGCTTACAATAGAAGAAAAATTTAAGACGCCTAGGAGTGTAAATAAAGCAACAGGTCATCTCTCTAGTATTGGGAGTATTGCCCTATTGTAGTCTATGATGAGGTAACAGTTATGGTAAAGTCAACTCTGGAGAGGCTTTCAGGCCCAAGGATCAATACCAAAATGAGATGATCGCTGTCATCGAGACACAAATAAGCACCTGGGTGTGTAGGTTTTAGGTTAAATTACAGTTAGGGGCTAGGTGTTTGTTTTAACCTGTTCTTTAAGTCTTGGCATCTGTTTTAGGCAAAGAAGGCCGACTATGGGGTGCTTGTAATGAGTATCATTAGGATGAGTGTACAGTACAAAAAAATGAAAAATAGAACCCCATATACTGGGGGCTGACCACCACAAAATTCAAACCAATAAATTGTGAAAATAAAAATACACTTCTTAAATTTATAGAAAAAGAAACCCCAAAAAATCCCAATGACGTAGAGAAGAAACATCTACCCCATACATGATGCATGATAAAAGTGCCCTCTAAAAAGAAACCCACAGGAGGGAACAATCTGACAGGGGGAAAAAAACACCCTGCTCCCGATGAACTCTTAGAGCATTTGTCTAAAAGGCAATTCTTAATGATTCAAACTATACTGCACCCAAAGTTTTGAGAATACAGTGGCCCTCTTTTTGAAGGTGACAAGAGACAGTGACAGACCTTGAAAAAGAAAGGCCACCGTGCTCTCAAAACATTGATTGCTCTCAAAATAGTAAATCCTGCTTTAGAACCTACCTCTTGGTGAGCGTTTTCCTTTCATTGCTGGAAATCTACCCTGCCATGTTCACTTATCTTTCACCATTTGTCTCTAATATCTCTCATTCTTGTTCTCAGGATATCAGCACTTACCTTTGTTCCGTTCTCTGCAGCAGTACCATCTTGAAGCTTTGGTATTCTTTGTTACACATAGTCCTTGCTATATTGTATTGTCAGCAGGTTCTTTTGTTTTGTCTGCAACCTTCCCTATTTGCTTGCCTTGCCATCAGACCTGGGTCTGTCTCACAGCAATACATGTTTTTTTGCCTCCTGTGGATGCTTTATTCATGCTTGATATATGGGGTAGATGTCTTTTGAATGCATTATGGGGATTTATGCATGCTTTTAATGGGTTAAGGTTTCTTTATGTTTAATAACATTTATATATTTTTTTCCAAATGCACTATGATTTAAATTTTATGTTGGTGCAATCCCAGCATATGGGGAGCCTTCACTTTTTTGTACTGTACATTTCCTCTTAGTAACCCAAGCACATGTAGGTGGTACAGTCCTTTAAAAACTTTCAGGATAAGCGAATGACAGTGCTGGGTGCAGGACAATAGTACAGCACCCAAACCAACAACAGTGGTCTTCACTTCTAATAAGCAAGCTAAACTGCAGTACGAGTAAAAAATAAAAATAGCCCTTTTATCTATGCTTTGCTCTGGTCACTGGATCCTATATTCAGTGCTCACCGCAGGGATGTATATGAAACTGTTCTGGTAGAGCTGCTATATGGTGGGTGTCACAACCCCCTGCCAAACACCTCCTTTTAAAAAAATTTCCTCATTGGTTTTCTACTGATCCTTCACTGTCCTACAGGCTGGGGGCAGGTTCTTGTCTTTAATGATACTGCGGGTCTGGGACTTGGCAATGCTGTCAGAAGTGGGGATCCGAGTTTCAAGACTGAACAGAATAAGACAGTTCACTTACATACTTTCCACTCTTAAAGGAGAAGTACAGCCTAAGCTCTTTTGGCTGTACTTCCCCTGTGAATCACAGGAGTGCAGTAAATTCTGCACTCCTGCGACACGTTTTCAGCTGATGAAGCCCGCTGACGGCTGATATCACAAAGCCGGTCCAGGCTTGGGAAAGATTGCGATCTTATGGCCGGGATCCACCCAGGAGCCTGGACCGACACCTGGCCCAGCGAGCTGCTCCTGTCCCCTCCACAGCCAAGCACCCCAGTGAGTGTGGGAATGACAGAGCAGACAGCAGTGACTGACAAGGAGCACTGAGAACCACATGATCAGCGGTCTTTGAGCTGGCCTAGAGGCGGGGGGGGGGGGGGGGGGTATAATGACACAGATGCTGCATCCAACTAGGCAAGTAGGATTAAAAAAAAAAAAAAAAAAAATTTAGAGCCGGTTCACATTGCGGCGGCACAACTTCGGGGGCGACTCTGCAAGTCGTCCTGAAGACGACTTCAGAGGCGATTAGCAAAATGACTTCTGTATAGAAGTCAATGCAAATCGCCCCGAGCTGCCCCCGAAGTCGTACAAGAATCTTTTTCTAAGTCGGAGCGACTTGCGTCGCTCCTATTAGAGCGATTCTATTGCATAGAATGGGACACGACTCGTCAGCTCAGCCGCCTGACGAGTTGCCCCAGTATGAACCGGCTCTTAAACTTTTACATACATGTTTGTAATTGATACAGATCAGAATTATTTAGCATACCAGCAGGTGGCCATGCATACACTTCAGAGGCAGTACAACATGAATGCGGTCTCTAGAAGTGTGTAATACATTCATTAGTTATTTACATATTTTCCATAAAAAAATAAATCAATAAAAAAAAAAGTCTGACCTCCCTCCAAAAGTTTTGTTAAAAAGCAGTTAAACATCAAGTACAGAAAGGAAACCATTAAGATGTATTTTAGGATTACTATTAATGTATTAGAAACTTGTTAGCAAATTAAAAATAATGTAAGTATGATTTCCGCTTTCAAATCAGCCTTTCCACAATGTACATTCTAAAAATTAATATTAAAAAGAGTAAAACAATCAATAAGCCTCCCAAGCAATGATAAAATGGTGCACCTGCCAAAACGCTGGGCATTCAAAACCAATGCTTTTTCTGACAACCGATATAGGAACAATGCTGTTCAACTACAATTTAAAGATTGTGCATATGAATATTATAGGTCTGTACTATGTAAAGTGATCTTAAAGTGAACATGTACCCAGACTATGCACATTAAAGTATTTACACATTCAGATTAGGCGATAAGAACTTTAATTTAAGACCCCATTCACCCATATAGTAGTAGGCATTGTGGAAAAATTAATCTTCAAAATGCGCAACAGAAGTACTAAAATAAGTTTTACATTAAAGTGGTTGTAAACTTGTACATATACCCAGTGAAGCGACACGCTTCATGTGATACACAGAGATGGAACAAATCCTTCACACAAGTTGTACAAAAAGCTGCACAAAAGCTTTGTGTTCAAAAAGTTTGCTTTGCGTTAGCATGCATTAAAACACATTTTAACACAATGCAGAAAAAACATGCAATACTGTGTATTGCAGTGGTATTTTTCGTTGTTACTTTACTTGGCAAGGCACAATGCACATGCCATGTATTAAAAATAAAAGTCATGTGCGATCACAACCCATTAAAAAAAAAAATAGGCTGCTGTAAGCAACGGTAAGAGACCATGAGATGCAAAGGAGCCCTAATGCACTGAACTGTTTTGCATTTACAGCCATTTATTTAACTTGCATTAATTGTAAAGAAACTCACATTCACTGTGATAAAAGTTCTTTACCGCTTGTTTTCCTAAAAAGTGGGACCAACACCCTCTTTAGGGCCTTACACATGCTACATATGATTTAATCTGTACAGAAGGCCAACTAGCGCCACAGCTGGGTTAAAGGTGGCTTCCAGATTCCGATAAGCTCCCCACCCACAAACCCAGGACAACCAACGGGCAGTGTTGTCGGGAAGAGGCCCTTGTCCTCATCAATCTGGAGACAAGGTGCTTTGGGGTGGGGGACCATGTTGAGGGCATGCGGCCCGGTACAGTTCGGGGGGGGGGGGGGGCACTCGCTCATACCTACCCCCCCTTTCTTGACCTGCCGGGCTGTGTACTCAGGTAAGGGTCTGGTATGGATTTAGGGAGAAACCCCCACCCCCTTAAAATCCATACCATGCGATACATGAAAAACCGGACCCTCACTATTCTCAGGTAATAACATTTACGGTATATATACTCGGTTTGGTCTTACTGTACCAAGTTTAACTACTACCTGAAAAATAGATGCAAATAAGGTCCTGCAAAATGAAAAATTCCTTCTGTGTACCTACCAGTCTTACACAAAAAGGTCTCCAGATGAATTTCCCCACCCACACACCTAATGGCTAGAACTAGGTAAAACCATTCAGTCCACCAGTAGGTGTTATGAGCCAGTTGAGGGTCTGGGTGACTATGAAGGGAACCTGTGCAAGAGAAATACATGGGGTCCAATTGCCGATCTCTCCTAAAATGTCTGTAGACTGGTTATTGTGTTGATCCTTCTGAAGCCAGCATTTTTAGAAAGCGTTTGAAACTGAATGCTGACACTTCTTAGTACACCCAATTCGTGCCATGTATAAAAAAAAAAAAAAAACACACACAAGGTCCAAAAGGTAAATTTATTCTCCTTTGACAATTTATTCATGATGAGTCTGGAGCCTTCTGTCAGAGTTTCAGTGTTACTTGTACATATGGTTGCAGCTCCATCAGAAACACACAGGAAACTTCAGTGTCCTGGAATGGTCAGACAGCCCAGAGCACCCTAGCCTTATTTTCAGATTAGGCATGTCCACTAAGGCCAGCCATACACTGTTCAAATCTCATTTGGTTCAGCAGGAACTGGCCAAGATTCGAAGGCTGAATGTACCAAGCTGATCGATCAACTTGGGTAACAACCAGCCTGCCGGTTTTCTCTTACGATTATCGCTAGCAGCTGCTTTAGCCGCTAGAGGTAATCACTGTCTTCTCTCAGCTGGGACTCCTTCCCCCCCCCCTCCCCACCAGCCCCTACTGGGTGATGAAAATTGTGGATTTCCTCCGACAGCGCTGCCTGTTGATAAGGGAATTGTGTGAAAATCTTTCCTGAAACCCGTGATTACAGGAAAGAAATTTGCACTGTGTACAGCCGGCCCAAGTCTAGTTCCCACAGACACACTACTTTGGTTAGATGATCGTTGCCCTTCTCCAGAAGCATGATCTGTATAAAAGTGACATCTTTCTCTTAACAAAGACAGACTTATTTGTCATTACATGGAATCGGTTTTTAAAGCCCAATTGAACCCAGCTTTCTTATAACAGGCTGCCTTAAATATTTAAGCTCACAACAAAAGTGTAATATAATGCAGCATACCAATCCTGGGGGTGGCTGTATTTTTTAGTTGAAAGAACATTGGGGTTTATTTACTAAAACTGGAGAGTTGAAAATCTGGTGCAGCTCTGCATAGAAACCAATCAGCTTCCAGTTTTTATTTTAAAGCTTAATTGAACAAGCTGAAGTTAGAAACTGATTGGCTACCATGCACAGCATTCTTTTTTTTTTAGGGCAATACCGATACTAGTATCGATACCGAGCATTTGGCCGAGTACTTGTACTCGGGGCAAATGCTCCGATACTTCACCCGATACCTGGGCAGTCTGACAGCCACAGCCGGTCCTCTCTATTTTAAAACCCCCCTCTGCCGCGGCTTTCAGCGGCGATTGGTACTTCTCTCCCACACACGATCACCGCTGACTGTCCCCTATCCTCCTCCAGTCCCCATCCGTCCTTCTCCATGCTGCTCCGTGTCTCTCTCCATGCACCTGCCCCCCTCTCTCTTCCGTGTCCCCCTCTGTGTATCTGTCCCCCTCCATGCATCTGTCCCCCTCTCTTCTACCCCTCCATGCTGCCGACCGCCTCGGTATTTCAGGATGGAGAGGGGAGGTAGGAGCTGGTAAACCCGGCTCCTTCGTTTTCTGAATGGACCGAGTCAGTGATCACATAACTGAAACATTGTAACCTCCTGTGATTACGAGGTCTCAGTTAATGAATGAAGAGAAGCCGCTATCTTCTCGCCTTTCATTTTCAGTGCAGCGGAGGCTGCTGAGAATATGTGTCCCTAGTCCCTTTCTCTGTCTCAAAAGAAGGAGATATCAGAGGTCTGTTAAGACCCCTAATATCTCACCAACAGGGCCGATAAAAAAAAAAAAAAAGCATTGTAAAAAATAAAATTAAAAATACTGACACATGTGCCACTTTCACATGAGATTAAATTAAAGGTATCGATATTCTGTATCGGCGAGTACTTGAAAAAAGTATCGGTACTTGTACTAGGTCTTAAAAAAGTGGTATCAGGACAACCCTAGTTTTGGTAAATCAACTTAATTGCATGCATGTCACAGGAATTGCATTTTTTTGCAAGATCAATAGCTTCTTACTGTATGTGCTGAAAATGTTCCGAGCCTGAAAAATTCTGGATGCAGCTACTAAATCTATAGTCTGACAAGCTGCTATATATATATATTTACATTTACAATTTTGTTTTTGGGTTTAGAGAGCTTTTAAAAGTAAAGTAAGTGGCAGATATCAATATGTGTCAGGGCTACAGCCTTTATCAATACCTCCTGTACCAGAAGCAAGCTGGACTCATCATATGCATCCCTTGCAGTGCTCCAAATCAATAGCACTCTGGCTGCCCCCCCCCCCCCCCACCCTAGAAAAATTGTTGATTGGAGCATTGCACAGAGAACGACACTGTGTAAGACCAGACGTTCAGATCTCCAGCATCAGCACAGAAAACGTTATCAATGGCTGTAGCAGTAACACATTAATTAAAAGAAAAGAAAGCAGTCTGCCACACACTTTAAAGGCAGCCTTACTGCATCTACAGAATATAAAAATGTGACTTCAAACTGGGCGTTAAAGGTTATATGTAGGATTGCACCAATACTGGTATCAGTGCAGACGCCAAGCATTTGCACGAGTATTGGTACGCGTGCAAATGCTCCAATACCTGAAACCGATACTTTTAGGTAAGGTTTATCAACAACATTGCTCAGCCACTGAAACAGAAAGAAAGTTACAAAAAGAAACAATGTTTCTTTTTACCCATTTCCTCATCTACAGATCAAAGGGATGAACTTTGATCTGCAGATGAAGTCCATTTAAAACAACATGTCAAGTAAAAGACATGAAAATTAACCACTTAAGCACAGGAAGGATTTAACCCCCTTATTAACCAGGCCATTTTTTTTTGGATACGGTACTGCAATATTTTAGCCAACAATTGCGCGGCTGTGCGACACTGTACCCAAATAAAATGTATGCCTTTTTTCCCCTCACAAATGGATCTTTCTTTTGGTGGTAGTTGATCACCTCTGGGGTTTTATTTTTTGTGCTGTATAAAACAAAAAAAGACTGACAATTTGAAAAAAAAGAAAAATAAACTAATTTTAATTTATTGTCTGCTATAAAACATACCCAATAAAAAAAAAAAAAATCTAGAATTTCTTCTTCATCACTTTAGGCCAATATGTATTCCGTTACATATTTTTGGTAAAAAAAATCCCAATAAAGCGTATATTGATTGGTTTGCGCAAAAGGTATTGTGTCTACAAAATAGGGGATAGATTTATGGCATTTAAATATTTTTTTTTACTAGTAATGGCGGTGATCAGCAATTTTTAGCAGGACTGTGACATTGCACCGGACAGATCAGACACCTAACTGACATTTTTTAAAACTTTTTTGGGAACCAATAACATTATTAGAGTGATCAGTGCTAAATATATGCACTGACATTGTACTAATGACACTGGCAGGGAAGGGATTAACATCAGGGGCAAGCAAACCGAGTTAACTGTGTTCCCTGGGTGTTTTTTTTTTCTAACCGTTTGGGGGATTTGCTGCTTGGGATAACACACAGATCAATCTTCCTGCCTAGCAGAAAGACAAGATCTCGGTGTGATCCCCTGTCAGATAGGAGATCTGCCTTGTTTACTTTAACAGATCCCCGTTCTGTCTCTGCGGGGAATGATCACGGCGGCCGGCGGGAAAGAGACCATCGGATCCACTGACTGGCTCCCCCACTAGCCAATTGCACACGCCCCCACAATAAGCCGTGAACAAGCTCAACGTACAGCTACGGTGATTCGCTTGGCCCAGCCAACCTGCCGCAGTACAACTCTGGCGGCTGGTCGACAAGTGGTTAAATGTTCCTGTTTTAACCCTATTAAAGTTATTCTAATCAGCCTTAATTCCTTATTCTCCTCCGTTTATTATTTTCCTGTGTATTTTTTAGTTCACTTCTATTTTTTAAACTATTAAAAAAAAAAAATTGTCTGCTTTGTTTGTTAATATTTGTACACCTTTAACATATATTTACACGTTTCACATAGAAACGTTTCACTTTCATTTGTAAGTAACTTTTCAATGCTTTGTACCATTGCTAACAGCTGAAGTGTAAACAAAACAGATGCGGTAGGCATCGTTAATTGGTATCGGCAAGTAATAACATTTTATATAATATAGTAAAAAAAAAAAAAATGGCATTGGTGCATCCCTAGTACTTTGTAGCCTAAATCGGTCACAAAGGGCTCTGGCAGAGAGCAGGGGTAGCTTCTGGTCAACACTTCTAGTTAAGCATCTGGGGTAGCATCATAATGAAGACCATGTTCTTTTATAATAGTATCGCTGGGCTCCTCACTGAACACCAATATACTTATAATGCTACTAGAAGTGCAAATTATCCGATACCTACTTCAACAGGTATCTCTGAGAATCAGCAATAATGGGCTCAGGCATAAAAGGCACACAACTAGCATTACAAATACAAGTTCAAATTTCCCTTCACACATACCCTGTGTGTACACATACACTTTCCTAGTGTGTTCATGAACCCCCATTGATTGGATGGCTGTAATCTACCACCTTTGCTGCTTTCTAACTAATACACACCTCACAATCGTACGATTGAGTGTAATGGCTAGGACAATTAGTATTAAACAAGGGGCTCATTTAAAAGTAACCAAATTAAAAACAAAGACGCGATAGAATGAAGCAAAGCACACAAGGATTGGAGGAAAAGTAAAAAAAATAAAAGGAAATAGGTCAAAGAATGAGATGATACTTACTATGGTAACAGGTACTCTTTAGCATATCCATCTCCTGTTTGGCAGCCACAAGAAAAAAGCACAAGTAGAAAAAAAAAAGTCTAATGCATTCATTGAAGCTGTTTAAAAGTCAAAATGAATAGCTGGCAACATTCTAGGGATGATAAAAAGGCAAGAGGTGCGGATCTGAATGACGATAACTCAGACATATGATATTATATGTAGGAGAGGGAACACAGACAATACTGAGACAGCTGGGCTAGACGCCGGGGGTTGACCTATTCTTTTTTTTTTTTATAGCTTTAAATCTATACTGTAGAAATCATATCTCATGTCTATCTTAAGTGTGGTTTTACCTACCCATATGAATATACTTTTTTTAATGTATGTTCTTGTACAATATATAACAGTACATAAAGACATCAGAAACGACATGAAAGCGGGTCATAAAATCATATCCAGCCAGACTTTACGATATATAAGTTATGTTACCAACATGCAAACTGCATGCAATAAAAACAACATGCAAGGGTGCCGTATAAAAGTGCTATGGCCAATATTTACAGCATGTGGAAGATCGATAAAGTCTTAGTAACAAGCAATGCTGGGAATGTACAGAAAAAAAAAAAGTGGCTGCTGAATTTGTGCAATTGCTCACAGCAACCAAGAGTCGTCTGATTGCTTGCTGAGAAAATCTACCCAGGTTGCCTTTTGTTCCAAATTTTGTATATCAGCCCCGCTTTATTACAAGTGCAGAATAATACGTGAGCAATAGTAGGACACCATTTGATTTACTAAAACTGGATCTTGCAAAATCTGGTGCAGCTCTGCATAAAAAAACAATCAACTTCCAGCTTTTACAGTCAAAAACCTAAATTGAACAAGCTGCACCAGAGATTGCACTCTCCAGTTTTAGTAAATCAACCTTGTATCCAACCAATATAATTTTGTGAGCCATTATGCAACAAGTAGTAGCCTGCTCCCACTAACAGGCTGATATACAAGTCCACCAACCAGATTTTATATTATAATTGGCATAATGACACGCATTTAAATGAAAGCTCTATTTTTATAGATTTGCCTGGTTCTCAACCACTGGAGCAGCAATGATATGAACTAAAGAGCACATGCAGTCTTCATATAGTGTCTCTTATATTCCACTGAAAGTCTGGAAGTGATGGCTGTACAGGCAGAAATCAAAAACACTAACAAAAACTAGAGAAAAAAAATAAATAAAACTATCAAATCGAAGGGTTTACTTCCGCTTTAATGACTTTGCATGGATAGGGAACAGATCACTTTATGTGTGTTCTAGTGGAGGAGTGGGCTTTACAATCGGCACCATATAGGCCTGTGTCGATGAGCTTTGGTTAGCTTAAAGTGTTTTGCATTCCCATAAAAGTCTATGGTAATGCAAAACCTGCTTAAAGCAGGTGAGAAGGGGGTCAAATGCAAATCAAATGTAACCGTCAATGAATTCTGAATGATCTCAGAAGCATCTCAAACTATGCCAAATAGAGTGTGTGTGTGTGTGTGTGTGTGTGTATGTGTATGTGTATGTGTGTGTGTGTGTATGTGTATGTGTATGTGTATGTGTATGTGTATGTGTATGTGTATGTGTATGTGTGTATATATATATATATATATATATATATATATATATATATATATATAGATTACTTTTTTCTTAAACCTGTGAATAGTATACCAGAGTAAAGCAAAACATACCTTCTTCTTGTTTGATTGGTGTGCTGGGAGGAGTGCGAACTAAGGAGGTGTCAGGGAGTATGTCCTTGTGTTCTGCCAACTCCTCTAGTTGATCTGGAGAGGAAGGACAAACAAAGTTTATCATCAGGTATTGCACTTCTCTATCTGAGGAAATGGGAAAAATCTGGGAGATTTATAACCAATTCAGTAAACTTAATTAGCACAGTAAAGCAAGCAAAAAGATATTCAATAGGTGCTTTCCAAACAATAACTATTCAGTGCTGTAAAACCCGTTTCACAAAATAAATTGCAATGCCACCTCAGTCGGACTGAAGTCTTGTTACAAAACCAATAAAGAAAAAAATATCCTTAGGGCGATATGAGGTTCAGCCTCCTCCATAAAGGAAAAGAGGAAATTTTCCTTAATCTGCTCGTCCATATTGTTTTCCGTGAAAGTCAGAAACATGGGTTGTTTAAAGTTTGCACTGCAGCTATGAGTACTAATTGCTTGCTTGGAATAATTAGCCACCACCTAGAATCACAAGACTTAATGGATTCTTGCAGAACACCCTGTGATAATCAGAAGTAGAATTGAAGCAGACCCACAATAAATATCTGGTTGGAGATTGCAAATCGAGAACACTCCGTGAGCCGCCGCCGCCACCCCCCCCCCCCCCCCCATTATCTAGGATAAGGTCAAGTTACAGAGCAATATCAACATAGTTGCAGAAAAAAAGTATTCACCTCAGCGCTTAAGGCCTGGTTCACACCTATGCAGGTTGCAGTTGATACATATACCAGGTGCATGTCGTGTTTTCTAATACATGTTTTGTAACCACTGTCTATGGAACCAAAATACAACCTGCTGGTCCCTGGCCCTTTCCATAAAATGCACAGTAATGCACATGTGAATGTGACCCATAGAAAACCATGTTAAATGGACTGTAATGTGTTTCTACAAAACTGAAAACGCACAAAAAAAAAAAAATGCATAGATGTGAACCAGGCCTAAAAGGACAACGCCAGTCAAATTTATATTACAGTAGAGAGAGTAGGTTATTGTTGGAGCCTTTGTCCAGTCTTTATTGCTGCCTTCATGTCATGTCCAAAAGGACAAACAGGAAACATGAGGAAATTTCCCGACTCCACAACCATTTTAGTGCATCTAACGTGTAAAAGGTTGGATTACCTCACTTTCTGTCACTGTGATCAGAAAGACAGAGGGGGTTGATCTCCATAGCGGGGACAGCAATCAAGACCTGACACACCTTCCCATTTCATTTAAATCTAGAAAAACAGTTTTTTAAAGCTGTACGGAAATAGATTTGGTGAGAAGATTTCATTAGACCGCCAACAGATTTCCCCTGCACCAGATTCTTGGTAGTGTGATCATCAAGAAGGGAGGAGGCCTCCTGGCAGATACCTGAAGGACTCTGCAAACGCACAGGTTTGATGTTGAGTGCGTGGATGACAGCAGTGTGGAATTCTCTGTGAGGAGACTCTGAATTTTCTGCTCTCTCCAATGACTCACACCATGGTTCCAGCTCTGACCCTGTAGGAGACACTTCAATGATTGGTAAGCTGTCTGACAATGCCTGACTTTTCTGGGAAGCCTTTGTATCCTTGCTTTCCTGGTCTTCTGCTGTGTGATCTTCAGCATCACCTGCTGTTTTCTCCACTCTTATGAAGTTTGCATTCTGACTCTCCTCTAGTTTAAAATCACTGGAGTCCTCGTGAAGGCTCAGCACTGCCACACAAGGGGGCAACTCACCTTGACAGGTTTCTAGAGAGTGCGCAAGTAAAATGACAAGTTCACATTGTAGAACAGAGGTACAATGGACCTTTTAGTTACTTTACAAATCAGCAACAAAATGAACGCCTGACAGGTCACAATACGTGTGTACCATATATGATCCAAATTCAGTTTAAATACTCCACGGTTTAATTAAAAGTTAATGTCAGCCAATTTACCCATCTTAAAAAAAAATAAAAAAAATTAATACAGTTTATGAAATACCTGTATAGTTTTTTTTTTTTCATGCAGGCGCCTCCTGTACCTTTAAGCGGCTTTTGATGCCGGGAGGAAGGCTGGGGTTTCCAATCATGTGACCGCCGTGGATGGCTGTCACACAATCAGAAAGCTCCTGATTGCAAGTAGAGATCAGGAGCTTTCCATTAGCTGAAGAGAAACATTGAAATACTAATCAGTACCAGTGAACAAAGGTACAATATATTTGCTCTGGAAGAATAATTTACCTCTAACATTTGATGTCCTATGTGTGTGGATGTTGCCATGTTATTTAAAACTATTAGTTTTTTTTTTTTACATTTTAGAATGGGGTGACTTGATACTGTGCAGATTATTAAAATAGGTTGAGAAACACTGACTTCTGACCCTTTCACACGGGCTTCTCCTTGTACAGACTCTGCTTTGCTTAGTAGGGATCGAGCCGCTGATCCCTGCTGGAGCAGGTGGATGACAGGTCCGTCTCCGCTCACTGTGCTGAGATGGACATGTTAAAGACCCGCTGTCCTCCATGGAGATCGGATGAAAATGGGCCACATGTCCATTTTCATCCGATCCGATTCTCCAGACGGATGCAATATAGGGTTTCCATCTGTCTGGATTTCATGGACAGGATCGGATATCACCAGATGTCAGCGGACATGTCACTGCTGACATCTGCCAATCCATAGGGCTGAATGGAGCATCCGATCAGGTAAATTTTTCAGGCGGACCTGATGAGAAAGCTGATGTGAAAGGGCCCTCAGACTGACCATTAAAGTGGGACTAAACTCTGCTGATCCTTTACAGCCTTTTGCTGGCTTGAAACTGGCAGCAGTCATTACCAGAGGAATGACTTGTGAATGTAACCGTTTTGGTAAACTGATTAATCAGTGGATTTAGTTCCACTTCAAGTTGCTGGATCTATCCAATTTAGTCACACCTATGCATAAATAATGATCTGACTTTCTATAATCACTGTCCACAGTACAGAACACAATGCACAACAGCTGACCTCAGAAAAATATTCAAACTAAGGGGGAAGCTGCAGTTCAACAGCTGACATTAAAGAGGCAGCAGTGGTTGACCTTCCCCTCTGTGAAGGTGGCTGCCATACTGACTCTCCGGCTTTGATATGTTGAGTCACTAATCAGGTAATTATGCAGAGAAGGATTTCCGATTTTTCCCCAGCTTTCTTAATCAATATGATTGCCTCCTGATAAACTCCAAAAGCATCCAGTTCAGTGAGTTAGCATGAACTCTCAGGCAAGTTGCATGTAAGAAATGGTAGTCCCATTTTCTTTTCCCTGCAACAGGTTTCCATTTCCATCTATAACATGTAAATGCAACAAGACACAAACCTGTTATATCCCTCTGCTTACGCTCAACTTCCCTCCGATAGTCGTCCAGCTCGCGGTCTGTCAGTTTGTTGAAAGGGTTTGGTCCGGCTTTACTGACTATGATGTGAGGCTGGTACTCCTTCTCAATGATGGCTTTTGATGCAGTAATCAACTCTCCCTGTCACGGCAAGAAATTAAAATCAAGAAGCTTTTTAAAGAGCTACACATTACTTGGAAGAAGCACCACTCTATTTTTTAATTTTCAGTTGCTTCCTACTTTTACATATCCACTGCTATTGAACAACAGACCTGGCATTTACAAAACAGTTTCTTTATTTTAATTTAATTAAAAGACACACAAGGTGTGAAAAAACACAGTACACACTGTATTTTGTCAGCGTAATGACATCTGTATGCTTTTTACCTCAACGTGACATGCATGAACCCACATGTGTCACATGACACAGATAAGCGAGGTCAACTATGACCAAATATAATTGGAAAATATAAGAGCATGAAAGGCATTTTCCAGTTTTTTACTTCAATAGAGATTGAATACAGAACCTTACAGGATATAAAAAAAAAAAAAAAAAAAAAAAAAAAAAAAGAGAATACTGCATCAATAACCTTAACCATTCTTGATACTGCCATTTCCACCACGTTGGACTTAAAGATTTTAGGTCGCTAAAGCTGTATTCAGCCTCAGAATTGTAAATACAACATTTTATAAAAGAAAGAATTGGCCATCATAGTAGCCATGCATGCTCCCAGTTAACAATCACGCTTTATAAGAAAATAGTTACTTAACGCATTTAATCGAAAAATGATGCAATAGAAAACCTGAAAGTCTGGGACCAAGAGAAAGTGGATTTTACCAACTATTAAATCACAGGCATGCCATATAAAACGGAGACACACGATTCTAACGCGATGATCTACAGTACTTCTGTCCTTTAACATATCATGCCACGAGAAAGAACCAAAAATTGGCACCACATATAGCTGGTAAACCCATAATTCAGAATCTGTAGGCTGCGAAGTATAAATCCTAATTTGTAGGCGCAAGACATAAAATTTCTCAAATTTTCAGAAGAACGGCAGTATATACCTTTCTAACTGAGTGGATTTTAGATGGACTAAAAGCCTGCTCTGACAGATCGAACCCATCAAGAGTTTCGGAACAGCCTGATAGAGGTGCATCCTGCAACAGCAAATTGAATAAACACAGCAAACCAGACCTCACAAACACCGTGAAATACATCAAGGACGGGGGACAACCATGCAGCTTGAAAGGAAAGGAAGGCAGGACATGCGTGTAAAATGCAGCAACAGAAATGGAACAGTTACAGGTGAGAAGACTGAAATGATATGACTGGTTAACTATGCGAAAGACAGGATTGCACCCAAGACTACAGGATATACGTGTGAGGCCCTCACACAAGGAAACTATTCCTAAACAAATCTGGGAAGAATATTCAGAATTCTGTAACACACAGAAAAGCAGAATAACAGTGTAGCTGCAGAAAATAAAGTAGATGAAAACTCAATTAAACAGTTTGGCTTGTATGAAACCAGGGACTAAACATTGATGGAGCTCAAGGAAAGCCATGATCCTACATCATCATCATTAGTAGTCATATCAAGCTCTGAAAAAGTCATTTGCCATCATTATGTATATGTAATATTATGTCATGACTATGATGGAAGATGTAGTTTAGGTACAATCGCTTTGAAGATGGAAGTCGATACGCGATGATTATTTGCCAATGTTGTCTGAATAGTAAACCAATAGCGCAAAGCACAGAACATATTAGTATTAGCAGTGTGATGCTAATCCGTGTAATGCTCCCATTTCAGCCAAGGTGACAAAGCTTTTTGGAAACATCTGTTTCATCACAAGATACAGACAAACCAGGCAAATCAGTGCGCTTAGTCACAAGCGGAAATACATCTGGCATCTAATTAAAGGGTTGAGGCAACCCAAAGCTGAAATCTCAGTCTGTAGTTGCCAGTGGATTGAATGAAGCATCAATTTCTTATACTTATTGGGGGATCCAATGCAGAGATATTTGCTTCGGAGTTCTCATCCATCATCGGTATTACCAGGTCTCCTGAGCCATTTAAGTTTTTTTCCAATGAACTCGGGAGAGAAAGATCAAATCACTGGAATCCCCAGGAAATATAAGGAGGCAGATATTTTCCCCTAGAAATACCAGTTAAGGGTGGACAGTATGGTTGCAAGAAAGTTTAAACAAATGTATATTTCCTCACATGTGAGGTGGTTATTTATTCCCCCAATACCAAGGGGAACTAAACATCAAAAGTCCAGGTCCACCAAGAAGAGGAGGTCACTAGGAAGCAACGGGCATGCATGGCTATCAGCAATGGCATCAGAAGCATCTGTCACTGCCATGCTTGTACCACACACTGAAGCCAATTGTGTTTACAATTATCAACTATGCGGGTTTGCAAAGTAAAGAAGCTACTTTTTGCACTTACCCTGAACACTGACAGTTTCTGTCAATTAAAGAATATTGTTAGAGCGATGAAAAGGAGAAGCAGATGAAAAGTTAATTGTGGCAACGGTTTTGGGGACTGACCTGCACCATGCTCCGATCCATCACACATCCGCTCAGGAGCTGAGACTGAGGGCCAGCTGTTTTAATATCTTGCAAATTCTGATCCCTTATCTGAGATAAAAAACAGAACAGTAAGAATACCAATAGAAAACATAACAGAGCACTGCTTTAACGTGTAAACCTTCCAATTAAGAACAAAAAATAATTGTACGTTTGCCCACAGCAAATCAAAATTTCTTTCAAACTTTAAGACTTACTGTATCAGATGAAGACTATACATACTATTATGCATTGGGTTGGATTTACTAAAAAGGCAAATAGACTGTGCACTTTGGAAGTGCTGGTGTCTGACCGCAGAGGATTGCGGGACTCCGGTACAGCGGGGGGGGGCGGGATGGGGAGGGGGGGGGGCGGGATGGGGAGAGTGTCCAGTGTAAGGTCCCCTTACAGATTTTCTGTAAAAAGGTGAACTTACACTTTAAGCACTTACTGTGACTTATTCTTACCAAGGGGGTATAGACTTTTTAGGGCTTGTGTAGACAGGCGTTCCTTCTAAGCTCTGCTCTCTCATCTTAATGCATTATGATAAAAACCTTCTGTGTGCAGCAGACCCCCCAATATTTACCTGAGCCCATCTCGGACTCTCGCTCCCGAGCGCCATTGGCTCCTTCTGCTGTCAAAGTCAGTTAGCCAATTAGGAGACAGAGGGCAGAACTGAACCGCAGCTTAGTGTCCAAATGGATACATGCGACAGGAGGTGCCTGCGAGGGACCCACAAAGAGGAGGATCTGGGCTGCTCTGTGCAAATTCACTGAACATAGGAGATGAGTAGAACTTGTTTGTTATTTTTACCGCTGCATCCGATTTGCTTTCACAACAATCCAAAATGTATCTTCAGCATCCGACACATAAAAACACAGTAGTAGCACATAGGCTGGCAGGTGGAGCCACAGAGCACAGCAGGGGACCAAGCATCAAAAGAACTGTATGCTAAAAGGTACTTCGGCAGCTGCAGCGCTTTAGTAGGGCAAAGACTAGAGTCACCAATCTTCAAATTCATGTTAAAGTATTGTAAACCCCTTTGTCTTACTTTTAGCTATAGTAAACCTAGAATAAGGCCAAGGCTAACCTATAGGTAGTGTAAAGATCTCCTAAACGTGCACCGTCTAGGAGATATTTCCCTTGCAGTGCGCCTATGTCATCATCGGGGCATGCGCTGTAAAGAAACGGACCTCTGTGCAGTTTCTTCCCTAGTGTGTGCAGTGACTGATGGCTTTAGTGCGCAGGAGTGATGTCACGTGGCTCCAACCAGTCACAGCACTGGAGTCCGCGGCCCTGGAAGAAGAAGAGGGGGGGGTGGATGCTGCCTGCACAGGGGACAGCGCGGGCTTCGTTTGCAGGTAAGTGTCACATAATGGGCTAGTATGCAATGCATACTAGCCCATTATGCTCTTAATTTTCAGGGTTTGCACGGAACAAAGGAGGAAGTAAAACTAGTCCGGGCTTACTTCCTCTTTAAATGACACAAATTTTAGACGTTTCAGGTATTATTCAGAACCTATTTGACAGGTAAACGCGACCTGCATTTAACCTGCTTTATGGTTTTTACATGAACATGGACTTGTATGTAAATGCTAAACCTGCAAAAGGAAGGAAGAAAAAAAAAAACCTTAAAAGCATAAGCCCTTAAGCAGGCTGAATAATAATTAAAATAAAACCTGACAGATTGTTGGACCAACAAAAGTGATGTTGGTGCAGTGATCTCCCCCCACTGTGCCTTTGTGTTCTGATAGGGGGGACTCCCACATCCTAAAAATATATCAGCCAACTATACATTTTTTTTTTATTTTAATATACTGTACTCCATGTCATAATTTGTATATATAAATAGATATCAATTATAGTCATTAGTGCTATTTTTGTGTTTCAGCCCTGATAAAGGGAGTGTAGCCCCAAAACCCACTGGCTTTTATATACAATTCATATGTGAAATAAGCACAAATATTACAGTTTGACCCTTCAATTCTAGATTTGTCCAAACGATATCCAGCAGCAGAGGAAGCAGACCTTTGGGCTCTGAAATGCATTGCATCTCCCCTTATGCCCAGCAGTGATGGATGATTATTTGTATATAAAACCCTGCGACAACGCACATGTCACAATCTCATTTAGATCTAACAATTATGTCATTTTAGGGCCTGCCTGATTGAACTGACTGGATGAATTTGAAGGTCCTCATATTACATAGTTTTGGTAAATCTAGTTTACTGTACAAAAATAGTTTGGTTAGATTGTAAGGAGTATGGTGACCATAACAGCGAATAGAGGCATCAACTTCAGAATGCACTTAGCCATTTGCCTGTAATAACTTTTAATACTGAATGAGGGTACTTGTAAGTACCTTCGATTTTTTTTGTTAAATAGAACAACCTTATTATACTTACCTGCTCTGTGCAATTAGTTTGCACAAAGCAGCCCCAATCCTCCTTTTTCTGGGGTACCCCGCTGACACTCCAGGTCACTCCCCTTCATCAGGTGTCCCCAGGGCAACCTGCTCTCCCTGGGGGCACCCGTGTGTCTCTCGTTCCCGAGTCCCACTGCTGCGTCCATTGATAGAGACAGCTGGACTCGGCCCTGCCCCGTGTCACAGGAATTGATTGACAGCAGCGGGAGCCAATTGGGGGGAGGGAGGTAGCTGCAGCACAGAAGGTTTTTCACCTTAATGCATAGAATGCACTTAGGTGAAAAACCTTGAGGCTTTGGAACCACTTTAATGAGGGAGCATGATTCTGCTACATTTACAAATAGAGAAATATTTTTATACATGTAAAACCATGACATAAGCAATACATTATTGAACAACTCTGTAAATAATATACCTTGTTCCTCATCTCTTGCACTTCCTTGGGATCTGTGTTCAGTGGGACAAACAGACTAGGGACAGTAGAGGTGGCAGTTCTCAGCCCATCCTCTTTAGTCCACTGCAAGATGAAAAGCAATTACAGGTCAGATTAGAATCTCCACAGTGGTGACACATTTATACAGTGTAGTCATGCATTTCACAAGTTTATTAGGGAAATGAACCAATGATTATGCTGTAACTGGAAACTTGCACAGCCAGTGAACTGTCAAAACAGGAAACAGAATGAACTGTTATTTATGTGGGATGGCTGTGAGTGCTGGGGTGAGTGCTCACATTCTCAGCCCTGGGGACTGGGTGGGCCCCCATCACTAATCCAGCACAGGTCAATCCTTCACTTTACCAATATAATCAGCTAGTAAATACTCCAGCTAAGAAAAGCCATCTTACAATATGAACATCTTCCCGAGTATACAGCTAGCTCTTGAACTGCAAGAAGAAGCTTCTTAGTAAATGGTTCAATGGAAAGCGTTTGGAACTTAAAAGAGAATTATTATGTAGTGAACGCAGCATGTAATTGTTTATTTAAAGTGCACTTTAACAAGAGGCAATTCAATTAAAGTATCTTTACCCATTACAACTTAATGGGAGGAGGGGGGGGGGGGGGGGAGAGTGTTCTTTAGCAAGGGATATACACTCCACATTAATAATTATGCCACCAAAATTAGTGTGTGCTGTAAATTTCCTCCAGCATTGCTCCCGTTTCTTCTTGCTGGAGGCTGCCGTTTTACTGAAGCCCAGAGCCCCTGAGCAGCAGTAAATCTTTAGGCTGCCAGCAGATCAGCCTCTACACTTTCGGCGCAGTGCCTAAAAGAGAGCAATTGAGCATGCACAGAGCAGGATGAGACGGTGTATTACTGGATTTTAAACAGTATGTGCACTAATAAACAGTTATAACTGCACAAGGGGCCAGCCTGAGGTGATCTAGCAGAACTTAAAAAAGGAGCAGTCCAGCCTGAGCTTTTATTCTGGGCTTCGCCTAAGGGTCACAAGAGTGCAATTTGTTTTGCACTCCTGTAACCTGTTTTTAGCGGAGACCGGGCTGAAGTCCGCTCTCCGCTGACGTCACTGCCATCAGTCGGGGCAGCGCATCATCCCAACTTCCAAGTCGGGATCCGCCAGCTGCCCTGATTGATGGCAGTCTCAGCGAGCCTCTCCCTGCCCCTCCACTGCTCAGCGCTCCAATGAGTGTGGAGAAGATACCCTGACTGACATTCAGCGGCTTTCCTCTTGGGGGATCTGTGAGAACCGAGCCATTGGCGATGTTCGGTGGCTCGGTTCTCAGTGCAGAGACGGCGGGGGACAGATGGAGCATCGGTCTGAGGTAAGTATGAATCAAACCCATACTTTTCTTTTAATTTTCTGATTAAAGTTCCACTTTAACCCGACAGGTTTGCGTTTCCATGAGCCATGCCATTGTTTTAATCCCTCACAAAGCTTCTATGTTGACAGGCACATATGTTGGCCCATCTGTGGAGTGTCTTGAGACCCCTCTTATTCTCCTTGAAAGATAACAGTACATGCATGTTATGGAAAAGAGAAGTGCTATGAAGGATATCAATTCTGAAACGTGGCGCAGGCTGCGGCCGTCAGGTAAGGGTATTGTTGCACCCTAGGTCTGCAAAATATGACATATTTGTTACAAGCTGGGCAAAGGTGGGATAGGCTAGCATGGTAAAATATATCTCCACCTCGTCCAATCAGAGAATGCTTTGCATTGATTCTGTGAGTGCAAAGCATTCTCTGAATGGTGCCCAAGCGGGCGACCTACTGTGTCTACAACGCATCAGGCTGGCCGCTCAGCATGCAACCCGGAAGCAAGTGGAGGGGGGCAGTGTGGTGCATGATATATCGTATCACACTGCTCCTTTTAAAAAAATAAATTTTTTGAATGTAAAAAAACGCACACTTCATTCATCGATAGGCTGCATTGCAGTGTGATTGGGACACAGGAAAAATAATTGTTTCTGTTGTGTCCCTGCGGTGACAGACATTTTACTGAATGGTAAAACTTCTGTCACCGGACAGTGTGAATTGGCCCTTAGGCCGGCCATAGATGATACCGTTTTCGGTGGAAGTAAAGAAAATCACACCCGGTCCTTGCTGATCGGCCTAATTTCGATCCATGTATGGCTGGCTTTATTGCTTTACCCAGGCAAAAAAATATCTGGGGAACAACAAAGCTGCTAGACAGGCGTGTTCATATTTATGTAAAAATGCCTTTTTTTTTTTAAATCTAAACTTAAAACCGTCCTTCCAGAAATGTTACGTTTCATTTAGGTTATAGCATTACCCAACCAGTTCTAAGCATTTCATCAATTCATCCCCCTATTAAGGAAAATAAGACAAAAATGAGAAGCATAAAAAATGATCAGGCTGCAGAACACAATACAAAGTCACTCACCAGATTCTGACCCTTTTGCACGGATGGCCCTGGGAGATAGTGAAAGTCATTATCTCACAGGGCCTCTATGTTCCAAAAGGGCCCAGTACCATGATTGTGTTTAGCGAGTGGGCATCACCAAAGTTTGCATAGAAAAGAAACATCAAAGAAGCTACAAAAAAAACAGCATGGGATAATTCATCTTCCACAGGAAAAAGAACAGCCAAATCAGAGCAACTGAAAATTTGTCAAAAAGGGATTTGCTTTGGCACCTAAACAAAATAAGAGCAGATGGGGGGAATGGAAGTTCAGGGAAGGAAAGAAAATCTAAAATAAAAAGCTGCAGCAGTCAATGGAAGAGAAGAGAGAATGATCAGTGAAATCTGTGGATCTGTGGTTAGAATTCTATAGTCACTTCCTGGGTGTGGCTGCACTTGTATCTCACTCTATGGAATACAACTGATAATCTCTGTATAGAAGGTAACTACATTCTAACAATATATTTTTACAGGTTTAGATCCCCCCCCCCCCCCATCAATCAATATTTTGTATCTGTGTAAAGGGGATCTTTTTTTTTTTTATTGATGCATTTCAATTCCTGGCGACAGAAAGCCAGTTCTTGTGTAAATATAACTTTTCTATGGCACTTTCTCAGCTTGATCCGTCTGATAAAAAGCTCTGTCACACTGCAAGCGCCCCGGCGCTTTACCAGTGTTTTTCGGGCGCTAGCGGGTCGCTTTTAAACTCTGCTAGCAGTCGAATAAAGGGTTAAAAAAGGTTAAAAATTACCACAAAGCACCGCTGCTGAGGCGCTTTGCCGGATTTTTGGCGGCGCTTCCCATCAATTTCACTCCTAAAGCGCCTCAAAAGATGCTTGCAGGAATTTTTTGGACGTCCTGCCAGCGCAGCACCTCCGTGTGAAAGCGCTCGGGTCTGCAGATGAGGCTTTTTTCCAGGCGCTATTTTTAGGGCTAAAGCGCATGTAAAACATCTCCAGTGTGAAAGAGGTCCTAGGCTATACAGCTGACCTGTTCACACTTATGTTGCTATAGTTAATGAAATCAGGCCCATAATCATTTGGTCTGGAGAAGGCCATTCTTAGCAGTGCTATCGCCTGGTAAAGAAATTGCTGGACATGCAAAGTACTTATTCAAAATGTATTTCTGCTGATTGAAGTACAATTTAAATACCCACAGTCACTGAAGGTACAGAACAACTACGACACATGATGTGGGCTGCACAATACAATGTGTGCTCGCTCCCAAGCCCTGCTGCTGCATCCATTAACACAGACAGTGGGACTCTGCCCTGCCCCACGCTCTCGTGTCACAGCATTTAATTGACAGCAGCAGAAGCAATTGCTCCCTCTGCTATTAATCTGCCCAGTGAGGGGGGAGACAGCGACGAGAGCCACTGCTCATCACTGGTTCGGACTGGGCTCAGGTAAGGGGTGTTGGGGCACAGGTGGGTTTTCACCTTAATACACAGAATGCATGAAGGTGAAATACCTTAAAGACTTTAGAACCATTTTAATGTGAACACATGTCAAAAGCCTTGTAAATAGATCTCAAATGCCCATGTAAACAAAGCCCAATTGTAATTCAAATTAGTATCCTTCAGCTTCTATTAGATTCAAAGGAAGTAAACCCTGAAAAAAAAAAATGCACAAAAAAAACCTGCAAGACAAAGCCATAATACTTACCTTAGACCGAAGCCCACAAATCTGTCCTCCGGCCGCATCCATCGCTCCTGGAGGTTACTTCCGGGTATTGCCGCTCCAGCGATGTGATTGGCCGGAGCGGCGATGACGTCACTCCACTCATGTGCGCGGGAGCCGTTAAACATTGCCGAGTTTAGCACAGCTATTGTCAGCGCGGCATTGTCTATGGCGCATGCGCCGTAGACAGCGGTCCTGTCATTCGGCGAATATCTCCTAAACCGTGCAGGTTTAAGAGATATTGCCAACACCTACAGGTAAGCCTTAATCTAGGCTTACCTGTGGTCACAACCACTGTAAAGCAAACCATAAAAAGAAAACCGGTCAGGAGTGGCCATCTTTAGGAATTCGAATTTTCACCCTTCAGCTATTAAAAGAGCAAAGCAAAATGCAGAGGTGAGTTGGTCAAATACCACCAAAAGAAAGTAAATCTTCCTGAGGTCGAGTGGTTGAAATAATCTGTTTCAGAGTTTCCAAAGTTCATCAGTCAATATTAAACTGGAGATACCCAAAGCTGCGTGCAAGTGCTGTAAGCTACAAATCATCTTTTGGCAGCCTGGGGAGGTTTGTACCCGGAAGCACACTGTAATTGAAGCTTCCTCCCCCCCGCCAATAGTTAGGCCCTGCCCTTCCACTAAACAACAATAGGATCTTCATTAAATAGTGGGACTGGGATAGCGGCGGTGGTTGTCCGTAACCACACAGCACAATCAAAATGAAAGA